>NC_091310.1:46287857-46302857 GCF_038502225.1 Cherax quadricarinatus | reverse complement strand
CACCACACACACACACACACACACACACACACACACACACACACACACACACACACACACACACACACACACACACACACACAATCTGGTAGTAACAGTGACCTTTGGTGTCCATCAATTGCAACCATTTTTTGTGGCACGATTAAAAGAACGTGTGACTGGGATTCTGCTAGTCATAAGTACGATTTCCAAACTTCCCTTCGATTTCCGATATCCCTCATGTTTCTAAAACGCAGACAGAACTTAAGCAGGCTGAAGATTCCAGATTTCGAACACCCTAAGTAAAATGCACTGACTTCAAGAACTCGTCTGTGGGTGATTTTCAAGAGCTTCCGAAGTTACGATTCTTGCAGTCACGATGGAATAACAAATGCGCTATTTATTTCCATGTCTACTGCTGTCGAAGATGTTTACATGAGTGGTTCCTGCACTTGCAGGTGGCGTTTTTATGCTCAAGTGAGCTTGTAATGTTTATACGAGTGATCTCTGACCACACAGATGGTATCGTCATGCTCAGGTGAGTTTACAATGTTGATAACAATGCTTCGACTGGTAACAATGATATTGTCAGTGACTGTTTAGTTGCGTACTTGTCTCTCTTTCTTCTACAGGAAGTGTGACCTGTACCTTCGACGGTACTCCGTGTGCACTTTGTACATACTCTCTGATCATGTGTACAACCATGTTAAAGAGGACACAATCAGCTAATTGATATTGTGTTGACACCCTCCCATACTGACACCCCTCACACTGACATCCTCCCGCACTGACACCCTAACACCTTCCCATACTGACACCCCTCACACTGACATCCTCCCGCACTGACACCGTAACACCTTCCCATACTGACACCCCCCCTCACACTGACATCCTCCCGCACTGACACCCTAACACCCTCCTACACTGACACCCTCACACTGACATAACAGACGCTCACTCCTTTACTCCTAACTGTTTTTCATGCAAAACTTCAGACAACGGAGCCGACCATTATACTTGCCTGTGAACCCAGCCAGCGGTACCGTGTAAGGTCTTAGTGAGTAATAATAGTGACCACCGTCTAGCTTTGGGCCACAGCTAATACTTAGTTTGGGACCAACTGATGCTTGACGTTGAACTTTGATGAATAAGACACATATACAACACTTGGCTATCTTTTTACCAAAGTGTTGCACATGTGTCTTATTCATCAGCTTGTCGGTATTGTATACATTATTTAAATAACTGTTTTGTTTACAGAGGACCTGGAGAGTTTATGATAGTCTGGGCAGAATGGAAATCTTTTATGGTGGCTCAAGGCAGGTCAGGAGGAATTAGATTTTTTAACTGTAATGTTTTGCTGTAACACTGCTTAAATATTTTTTTAAGGATGATGCTAATAAAAAATCTACGGAATGCGAATCTTTACAGTATTAGAAATAGAAGAAGAGATGGTGATGACCAGGATTCGTTAAGGTTACCAGTATATGTGACAGGTTGGTGTAGCAACATGTGTGTAAAAACACACTGAAATATGTGTGGAGAGGAGGATAAACACTCATGGGCGAAACATCTTAGTTTGTAGCATAACATGGGGTTATAAAATTAATACTACAAATATATTGTCGCAATATAAGCAAGTTGTGACTAAGGTTGGTAACGTTTTACTTATATTATGCAGAATTTGTTGCAAGTAGATAATGGTTACCTGCAGTGGTAGTTTACCTGTAGAAAAACATTATGTAACTTCAAGGTGATAAAATTTATAAACTGAAGCAGATAAATGAAGCTGATATCACTACCTGTGTATTAATTATGTGAGTTGTTTTGTAGTGTCCACATGATGTTATGTTCCATCACAGGAAGAGTAAAGCTTAATAGAATTATTATTATGGGAGAGCGCTAAACCCGTAGGATTATTCAGCGTTTGTGGGGGGGGAATGGAAGTAATTCAGGCTTAATTCAGGGAACTGGAGCATCGATCCAATTTCCTAGTTCAAGATCCCCTGACCAGCATCAAGGACCCTCCCCTGAGGGAGACGCTGCCCCGTGAACCTGACACTTACTACACAGAGGCTACCTGGGGTTTACCTGGAGAGGGTTTCGGGGGCCAACGCCCCCGAGGCCCGGTCTGAGACCAGGCCTCATGGTGGATCAGGGTCTGATCAACCATGCTGTTACTGCTGGCCGCATGCAAGCTGACGTAGGACCCACAGCCCGGTTGGTCAGGTACTAGACGACCTGGAGGTTACCTGGAGGTTATTCCAGGGAACAACGCCCACGCGGCCCGGTCCATGACCAGGCCTCCCGATGGATCAGGGCCTGATCAACTAGGCTGTTACTGCTGGCCGCACGCAGTCCAACGTACGAGCCACAGCCCGGCTGATCCGGCACTGACTTTAGGTATCTGTCCAGCTCTCTCTTGAAGGCAGCCAGGGGTTTATTGGCAATTCCCCTAATGCTTGATGGGAGGCTGTTGAACAGTCTTGGGCCCCGGACACTTGTGGTGTTTTCCCTTAGTACCAATGGCGCCCCTACTTTTTATTGGGGGCATTTTGCATCGCCTGCCCCGTCTTTTACTTTCGTAGGGAGTAATTTCTGTGTGCAGATTTGGGACCATTCCTTCCAAGATTTTCCAAGTGTAGATTATGATATATCTCTCCCTCCTGCGTTCCAACGAGTACAAGTCAAGTGCTTCCAAGCGTTCCCAGTAGTTAAGGTGCTTGACAGAACTTATACGTGCAGTAAAGGATCTCTGTACACTCTCTAGATCTGCGATTTCACCTGCTTTGAATGGAGATGTTAATGTACAGCAGTATTCCAGCCTAGAGAGAACAAGTGATTTGAAAAGGATCATCATGGGCTTGGCATCTCTCGTTTTGAACGTTCTCATTATCCATCCTATCATTTTCTTTGCACGTGCGATCATGGCACTGTTGTGATCCTTGAAAGTGAGATCCTCAGACAGTACTACTCCCAGGTCCCTTACATTATTTTTCCGCTCTATTGTATGGCCGGAGTCAGTAGTATACTCTGTTCTAGTTATTATCTCCTCCAGTTTTCCATAACGGAGTAGTTGGAATTTGTCCTCACTGAACATCATATTGTTTACCGTTGCCCACTGGAAAACTTTGTTTATATCTTCTTGGAGGTTAACGACAGATACATTCTCTCAACGAAATTAAGGAATAAAATGCCACATAAATTTTGGAGTCATTCAAGTGTGAATTATCACATTCTTTAGATCCTTTTATGTCAAAATATATATGATATCAACGTGCAAATATGAGGCGAGACTGAGGAGAAACATCAAAGATCAAGTTACAGGTTAGCAACTTGATCAGGTGTACGAATAATATTATTAATGTAATATTATTATTGTAATCATAACTAAGCGCTAAATCCACAAGGGTCATCCAGTTACGCCATAATAAAACAGTTCGCAAAGGAGGCATCGGTAACAGTGTACCGTTGTTGTTTTCCATCTTTTGATATACCTTTGACGAATTTAGAGAGTTTTTCTGCTCCCAGAAGCAGGCCATGGGCCAGGCTTATCTGGTGTTTGCCTGGTCAACCAGGCTGTTGCTGCTGGCGGCCCGCTGGCCCATATATCCATCACAGACTGGTTGGTCTGGCACCTGATGGAGATACTTGCCAAGTTTCCTCTTGAAGACTTCTTCACTTGTCTCAGCAGAGTTTCTGTTATCTTCTGGTAAGATGCTGGATAGTCTGGGAACAAGGATGTTGATACAATGTTCTCTAATTGTGACATCTGCACCCCCACCTGGGGTCTACATGGAGGGTATTCTGGGGATCAATGCCCCCGCGGCCCAGTCCACGACCAGGCCTCCTGGTGGATCAGGGCCTGATCAACCAGGCTGTTAATGCTGCCCGTACGTAGTCCAACGTACGAAGCACAGCCCGGCTGACCTGGCGCCGACTTTAAGTATCTGTCCAGCTCCCTCTTGAAGGCAGCCAGGGGCCTATTGGTAATTCCCCTTATGCATGGTGGGAGACTGTTGTACAGTCTTGGGTCCCGGACACTTATGGTGTTTTCCTTTAGTGTACCAATGGCGCCCCTACTTTTCATTGGGGGTATTGTGCACCGCCTTCCATGTCTTTTACTTTCGTAGGGAGTGATTTCTGTGTGCAGATTCGGGACCATTCATTCTAGGATTTTCAAAGTATAGATTATGATATGTCTCTCGTCTACGTTCCAGCGAGTACAAGTCAAGTTCTTCCAAGTGTTCCCAGTAGTTGAGGTGTTTGATGGAACTTATACGTGCAGTAAAGGTTCTCTGTACATTGTCTAGATCTGCAATTTCACCTGCTTTGAACGGAGATGTTAATGTACAGCAGTATTCCAGCCTAGAGAGAACAAGTGATTTGAAAAGGATCATCACTGGCTTAGTATCTCTCGTTTTGAACGTTCTCATTATCCATCCTATCATTTTCTTTGTAGTTGTGATCGTGGCACTGTTGTGATCCTCGAAAGTGAGATCCTCAGACATTACCACTCCCAGGTCCCCTGCTTTTCACTGGAGTATATTTGCACCTCCTCCCATGTTGTTGTGGCAGTTCGTAGATTTGGGAGGTGGTCCTTAAGTACTTTCCATATATACATTATCATGTATCTCTCCTCCTCCCCCGTGAAAACATATTTAGGTCTTTGAATTATTCCCAGTAATTTAAATGCTTTATTGGTTCTATGCGGATTGTAAATGATTTGCATCTGTTCCAGCTGTGATATCTGTCTTGCCCTAAACGGGGCCGTCAACACTAAACAACAAACGAGAGAGCACAAGCGATCTGAATAGTGTGAGCATTGGCACTACTTCCCATGTTCAGTATATTCTCTGTAACGCATCAAGGCCCAAATTTATTGAACAGCGCCACCCCTGTGAGTGAACATTTAACCATAAAGACAGTGTTGGACTGCGCCATTCATCCCACGAGTGAACATTTAACCATAAAGACAGTGTTGGACTGCGCCATTCATCGTCAGTGAACACACAAACACATGGGCAACCATAAGGCAACCGGTTCATTTCATTTTTTGTCGTGTTGAACTTAATATAATCACTTTACAAGCTAGTTTGTTTTTGTGAGGGAGAGGAAAAGAAGACAAATTATAAAACCGGGGACGGAAGGAGGGAGGAAGAGTGGAAGGGAAGGAGGGAGGGAGGGAGGGAGGACGGGAAGGAGGGAGAAGGGAGGGGAAACTGCTAGATAATTGAGTAAAACAAGGAGGAAAGAAAGAGGAACGAGAGGGATGTAATAGATCCTGAGAGGGAGAGAAAGATGGAGGATAGGTGGAAGTCTAGAACCTCCTGGAACACAAAAGTAGCACCTAAATCAAAGGACCTGGAACACAAAAATAGCACCTGGAACATAAGAGCAGCACCTGGAACACAAGAGTAGCACCTGGAACACAAAAGAAAAACCTGGAAAAAAGGAGTAGCATCTGGAACACAAAAGTAACACCCGAAACACAGGAGTAGCACCTGAAACACAAGAGTAGCACCTGGAACACAAGAGTAGCACCTGGAACACAAGAGTAGCACCTGGAACACAAGAGTAGCACCTGGAACACAAGAGTAGCACCTGGAACACAAGAGTAACACCTGGAACACAGAGGTAGCACCTGGAACACAGGAGTAGCACCTGGAACACAAGAGTAGCACCTGGAACACAAAAGTAGCATCTGGAACACAATATCAACACCTGGTACACAATATCAACACCTGATACACAATATCAACACCTGATACACAATATCAACACCTGGTACACAATACCAACACCTGGTATACAATATCAACACCTGGTATACAATATCAACACCTGTTACATATTAACACTTGGTACACAATACTAACACCTGGTACACAATACTAACACCTGGTACACAATAATAACACCTGATACACAATACCAACATCTGGTACACAATACTAACACCTGGTACACAATATCAACACCTGGTACACAATATTAACACCTGGTACACAATACCAACACCTGGTACACAATACCAACACCTGGTACACAATACCAACACTTGGTATACAATACCAGCACCTGGTACACAATACCAACCCATGATACACAATACCAACACCTGGTATACATTACCAACACCTGGTACACAATACCAACACCTGGTACACAATACCAACACCTGGTAGACACTACCAACACCTGGTACGCAATACCAACACCTGGTACACAATACGAAGACCTAGTACACAATACCAACACCTGGTACACAATACCAACACCTGGTAGACACTACCAACACCTGGTACGCAATACCAACACCTGGTACGCAATACCAACACCTGGTACACAATACTAACACCTGGTACATAATACCAACACCTGGAGGGACAGTGGAAGTCACTTTGGTCCACTCCTCACCAGGGGTCGCAGGTGGCATGTCATACAAAGGCGTAACTTAACGGGGTATTCCATTTGTACATCCGGCGTGAGAAAGGATGTGAGTCATGTATACACACACACACACACGTGTGTGTGTGTGTGTCTGTACTCAGACACCGAATTGTGGTTGCAGTGTTCGTCTCTCAGCTCCTGGACCCTGTCTATCTGATGGCTGCGTGAGCCCTATCTTACCTAAAGATATGCATGGGTTCTACCTCTGCCTGAGTCTACCACTTCGCTGTCTAGGTCACTCCACTTCTTGACCGTTCTAAGGCTAACGAAGTATTTCCTAACATCCCTGTGTCTCATCTGCACTTTTAACTTCCAGTTATGACCTCGCGTAGCTGATACCCGCCTCTCAATCAGACTCTCCCTGTCCACACTGTCAATTTCTTTCAGTATTTTGCACGTAGTAATTATATCACCTCTGGTTCTCCTGCCCTCTAGTGTCGTTAGGTTTAGCTGCTCTAACCTTTCCCCATAGTTCATAACCCTCAGCTCTGTGGCTAGTTCCGTTGCAGACTTCTGCACTTTTTCCAGACCCTTTACCAGACGCAGGTTCCATACTAGCGCAGCATACTCAAACATGGACCTGACATGCCATGTATAAGGTCGTGAATGTCTATTTGTTGATGTTACTGAAATCAACTCGTTAATGTGCCAAAATCGTGTTTGCTGCAGCAGTTATTCGTTTGATCTGTCTCAGGTGAAATCCTCGAAATTATGCTCACCCCGAGGTCCTTCTCTTCCAAGGAGGTTGGCAGCCATTATCTTGGCAAGCCAGTATAGTTTTTCAAGACGTCTTTGCCCTTCTCTGATTTTCATAATTTTGCGTTTACTGGGGTTAAATTCCAACTGCTACTTGTTAGATTAATCCTTCAACTTGTCCAGGTCCATTTGTAGTCTTTCCTGGTCTCTTGTTTTCATTCTCCGTATTAGTTTTTAATTCGTCTGCAAACAGGGACACCTCTGACTCGATTTCCTGTCATGTCGTTTTGATACGCAAGTACTTGTTTATTAAGTACACAATTGGGTTTCTCCCATTCTTCATACTCCGCATCCCTCACGCGTTCACTGCCATTAAGTATTCGAGCCTCAGCACCGTGTGGTCGCTAGCACCAAGGGGCTTCTCATATTTGATGTCTCCTACATCAAAGAGCCACCTTCAGCAGCTTAGCTCTTCGTGTGGCTTCAGACTTTACCAGTAAATTTCCTTATGGTAGAAGTCTCCCATGATTGTGACGTTTGTATTGCCCATATGACCTCTATCAGTTACCTCTGCTGCTTTGGCCACCATTGCCCTGTTGCTGTCCTCATATTCCTTCCTCGTCTACTGCTGTTGAGTGGTGGGTTGTACATCACTGCTATTATCACCTTGGGTGTGTGTGTATGTGTGCGCGCACGCACACACACACACACACACACACACACACACACACACACACACACACACACACACACACACACACACACACACACACACACATGAGCAATGGACACGATTGGTTGATTGTAGGTTACTACTCCTGCGTCCCGGTCCCAGACCAGGCCTCCTGGTCTGGGATCGGGATCGATCAGGCTGTTGGTGCCTGCCGCCTGCAGCCCAAAGTATGCATCAAACCACGATTGTTCAGGAGATAATTTGAGGAAACTAGTGTGCTCCGTCTGGAAGGCATGAAGGGAGGGTGTAGAGTCGTGCATCCTTTACACACACTAAATTCTCTCTCACTACTCACCGCTCTCGTGCTTTTCATCAGGGGTATGTTTCGCCGTCTACCAAGCCTCTAGTGTGCTTATAAAATGATTTTAGTATACAGGTTTGGGATCAATCCCTCCAGGATCATCTTTCTCTCCCACACTCACACGGGGTAATTTAGGTGTCTGAGTATATATGAGCTGTCAAGATTATCTGTACATTTTTAAATTTTGCAATTCCATCTACCCTGAAGAGAGATGTTAGAACACAACAATATTCCAGCCTAGAGTGAACGAGTGACCTAAAGAGTGTCATCATTGGCTTGACATCTCTTGTTCTGAAACTTCTAGTTAACCTGGTCACAGACCGGGCCGCGGGGGCGTTGACCCCCGGAACTCTCTCCAGGTAAACTCCAGGTAACCAAACATTCATTTTTCCTTGCAGCTGCAATAATGACATTGTTGTGCTCTTTGTACATGAGATCCTCTGACAGTATCACTTCCAGGTCTCTGTTGGACTAATGTTCTAGTGAGTGGTTTGAGTTTGTTTTGTACTCTGATCGTGTTTTATTTTCTTTATCCTTCTGCTAAATAGCAACTAAAACTTGTCCTCATTCAAAATATTGGTATTAGTTGCCACTGGAAGAATTTGGTAAAATCACCTTGGAAGTTGGACGTGTCTTCTAGGGATGCCACTCTTGTGTTGATTCTAGTATCGTCTGCAAAAGATACAGTGTTATTATGTATGTACTTGCTTATATCATATATGAGAAAGAGAAGTGGGGAGAATACCGTGCTTAGAGAACAGAGTTTGTCACCGTAGCAACCCCTGATTACTATTACTCATTCTGTTCTTTAGGTTAGGAAATTAAATATCCATCTGCCCCCCTTTCTGGTTATTCCTTCTGCACCCATTTTGTGCTCAGTTACCCCCACAGTCGCACTTGTCAAAGGCTTTTGCAAACTTTGTGTACACTACATGTGCTATGTTCTTGCCTTCCAGTGCATCCAAGACCCTGTCACAGTATTCTAATAATGGTGAGAAGCAGGAGGGACTTGTTTTTTTCACAACTGTTACGATTACATATGATTTGGCAGTCTTGCTTCTTAAACCCCTTTCAAAAATCATAATACGGGCTGCCAATGCTTTGCTGCCACCCGTATGGAGTGGGGCAATGATGGTGGTTTTTAATGACTGTGGAATGACCCCGGTGTCTCGGATAACGGTTTCTTACAGTTCTTGGTGAATAAGGATTTCCACAAGTGTGGACCTGGGATAGACTGCCTGACAATGCAATCTATGGCATCTTCGAAATCAAGAATGGTTAGGGTTATATCAGAGATCATGGATATATCAGGAGCATTTTTCGTCTCGTTCGAACATTCATTTAGATTGTAAATATTCAGGCATTAATAACTCACCGAACATTAAATCGCATTAGAATCTGAGTATTTCGCTCATTTCGTTTGTTGTCGTCAGTGTATAGGTCATGTCTTGAGTTAAAGGCCGGATACCAGGTATTGTTTCTGCCTTGGATTTTGCATGAGGAAAAAGTATCTACAATGCTTTTAAGTATAAATGTATGTCCACACACACACACACAATCAACATTATTTAAATACATATTATATATATATATATATATATATATATATATATATATATATATATATATATATATATATATATATATATATATATATATATATATATATATATATATATGATATATATATATATATATATATATATATATATATATATATATATATATATATATATATATATATAAACTTGAGGAGGAGTGTGGAGGAGGAATAATAGGGAGAAAATAAAAGAGTAATCCGTACACAGTGTGTTGGTATGAACGAGAGAAAAATAAGACTGTTTTGTGATGCACAGTTGCTGGGTCAAGATGGGTTGCTCAGGAGGATATATTAATATAGTCCAGATTACTGAAAATGTACAACATTCTAGGAAGGGTTGCCAGGAGGGTGTGAAGGTTTCCGGCTGGCAGATCACTTGTTAAATATAAGGGTAATGTTCTTCACTTCAGGAAAGACAACTGGGGAGTAAGAGTGCATTCCGTTTTCTTTATCTGGTCATTCTTCCTTCTTGAGAAATATTTCACGAACTTTGAAAGATATTGTCAGAACTCATAAATTTCTATTCATTTCTTCATTTTGGATGATATTAATAACTTCATTAATTTGGATAATTAAGAATGGTATAATTTTTGCAAGGGAGAATTTTCTCTTCTTAAGAAGTTTAAAATACCAACAGTAATTTAACAAAGACACATAAGCAGTTTGGACAGTTTATTAAGACTTTCACTCAAATAAGAGAAAATTTCTGATTAGAGGAATAAGCAGCGGTCAGATTTTGTTTCGTCTGGTGTATCTACGAGGCTCCTGCAGGGATCTCTATGTGGGATTTCCACATATCTACTAGGCCCGTGTCGGGGTCTATGTGGAATTCCCACTCAGAGATTTTTTTCGTATACTCTGTGCGTAAATCATTATAACAGTAGTTAGGCAAAACTACAGCAGCCATATCGGTTCCCGATGCAAATTACGAAATTAGTAGTTTCACTATATTGCGAACTTCTCGTCATATATATATATATATATATATATATATATATATATATATATATATATATATATATATATATATATATATATATATATATATATATATATATATATATATATATATATATATATCAACAGAAATAACAAGAGGACTTTCATATCCTTACATATACATCTTGAGAGGAGTTTGAAAAAAAATTCAAAGGAAGCACCACTGTAGGTACCTAAGCGAGGTGAATCCTATAGATTTAAGGTTAATTTTAGGAGAAATATATAGCAGGAGGCCCATTAGTCAATTCTAGGGAGGTCCATCTTAAGCGAAACTAAGAAATTAATCAGACAATAACTTAATTGTCAAACATATATCCTGTTACTCCTAGAGAGAGAGATTAACCATGAGGTTTAAGTATAACTAACAAGCAGCTGGGGCACTGAGGGGTCCTGAGCACAGATGCTGGCAGACACTGCCTCCTTCCTGTGTTGGTCACTTTGAACCTTCACGTTGGCGGCGACGACAGGGTGTCCAGGACACTCCAACCTGCAGGTGGGTGGGTCCCCTCACACAGTATGTGTAGGGTCACACAGTATAGCTAACGTTCGTTCCCTGAATCACACACACACACACACACACACCTCAGTGATCGCACTCACTTCCTCTTCATTTCCGAGGATGGCGAAGCCTTTGTCGGCTGTGTGTGTGTAAGATGGGATAAAAGGATTCCGCTTCATAGTATTCAACTCATGAGACTCTTCTCTCTATGGGACACGTTTGATGAGTACGTCGGCTTGCCTTGCCTCTCCAGAGCCTCACAGAGTGCCGGGCATCGCGGCTGCCACCATCAAAGGAATATTTAAATGCGGATTCCATGTCACACTCTTGCCTAACACTCTGGGTGAAAATTAATTGGAATCACTGTAAAGTAAAGCTTCTCTATAAGGGATTGACTATTGTGGAGGTAATACAAATTGGTTCTTGGGTACCAGGTATTGCTTGTTTTGTGTGTGAATCATTGTTATAAACATAGCTGGATGGGGTTTTATGATTATTATTATTGTTATTATTATTATTATTTTTATTTCAATGAACCGGCAGCATCCCACCGAGGCAGGGTGACCCAGAGAAGAAAAAACAAAAGTTTTTCTTTTTATATTTAGTAATTTATACAGGAGAAGGGGTTACTGACCCCTTGCTCCAGGCATTTTAGTCGCCTCTTACGACACACATGACTTACGGAGGAAGAATTCGGTTCCACCTCCCATGGAATATTATTATTATTATTATTATTATTATTATTATTATTATTATTATTATTATTATTATTATTATTATTATTTATATTATGTGATTTGCTTAACCTATGAGGAGGTGGGATATAATTTTTCATTCAAATAATTGGGAAAATTCCTTCTTACGCCGATCTTAGCCACTCACTGGTGGTGCCGAGAAAATTTATGCCAGGCCTACCCCTGGTTTCAGCCTATTCTCGCACAATACAAGAAAAATGTTGAAATCTGGACTTTTCCTATTTCCAGGGCCTATTTTTCCAATTTACTTATTTACAATTACTTGCTAATTATTTTTTAAAAAATACAAAATAACGTAACGTAACGCAGACTAACCTAATGTGACGATATATAAATAAAAGCTCCATTTGTAGACAAACTCGCAACGTTGAAAAGTTAACGTTAAGCAGAACGTTAAAAACTGACGCTTTAAATAGGATATTGCGTTGCCGAAAATGAGAAATTACAGACTACGTTACGCTGTGTTGCCGACACTGTAACACTTAGCAGGACCAACACTGTAACACTTAGCAGGACCAACACTGTAACACTTAGCAGTACCAACACTGTAACACTTAGCAGGACCAACACTGTAACACTTAGCAGGACCAACACTGTAACACTTAGGAGGACCAACACTGTAACACTTAGCAGGACCAACACTGTAACACTTAGCAGGACCAACACTGTAACACTTGGCAGGACCAACACTGTAACACTTAGCAGGACCAACACTGTAACACTTAGCAGGACCAACACTGTAACACTTAGCAGGACCAACACTGTAACACTTGGCAGGACCAACACTGTAACACTTAGCAGGACCAACACTGTAACACTTAGCAGGACCAACACTGTAACACTTAGCAGGACCAACACTGTAACACTTGGCAGGACCAACACTGTAACACTTAGCAGGACCGACACTGTAACACTTAGCATGACCAACACTGTAACACTTAGCAGGACCAACACTGTAACACTTGGCAGGACCAACACTGTAACACTTGGCACGATGAACACTGTAACACTTGGCAGGACCAACACTGTAACACTTAGCAGGACCAACACTGTAACACTTGGCACGATCAACACTAACACTTAGCAGGACCAACACTATAACACTTGGCAGGACCAACACTGTAACACTTGGCAGGACCAACACTGTAACACTTAGCAGGACCAACACTGTAACACTTAGCAGGACCAACACTGTAACACTTAGCAGGACCAACACTGTAACACTTGGCAGGACCAACACTGTAACACTTAGCAGGACCAATACTGTAACACTTAGCAGGACCAACACTGTAACACTTAGCAGGACCAACACTGTAACACTTAGCAGGACCAACACTGTAACACTTAGCAGGACCAACACTGTAACACTTAGCAGGACCAACACTGTAACACTTGGCAGGACCAACACTGTAACACTTGGCAGGATCAACACTGTAACACTTGGCAGGACCAACACTGCAACACTTGGCACGATCAACACTTTAACACTTGGCAGGACCAACACTGTAACACTTAGCAGGACCAACACTGTAACACTTGGCACGATCAACACTGTAACACTTGGCAGGACCAACACTGTAACACTTAGCAGGACCAACACTGTAACACTTAGCAGGACCAACACTGTAACACTTAGCAGGACCAACACTGTAACACTTAGCAGGACCAACACTGTAACACTTAGGAGGACCAACACTGTAACACTTAGCAGGACCAACACTGTAACACTTAGCAGGACCAACACTGTAACACTTGGCAGGACCAACACTGTAACACTTAGCAGGACCAACACTGTAACACTTAGCAGGACCAACACTGTAACACTTAGCAGGACCAACACTGTAACACTTGGCAGGACCAACACTGTAACACTTAGCAGGACCAACACTGTAACACTTAGCAGGACCAACACTGTAACACTTAGCAGGACCAACACTGTAACACTTGGCAGGACCAACACTGTAACACTTAGCAGGACCGACACTGTAACACTTAGCATGACCAACACTGTAACACTTAGCAGGACCAACACTGTAACACTTGGCAGGACCAACACTGTAACACTTGGCACGATGAACACTGTAACACTTGGCAGGACCAACACTGTAACACTTAGCAGGACCAACACTGTAACACTTGGCACGATCAACACTGTAACACTTAGCAGGACCAACACTATAACACTTGGTAGGACCAACAATGTAACACTTGGCAGGACCAACACTGTAACACTTGGCAGGACCAACACTGTAACACTTAGCAGGACCAACACTGTAACACTTAGCAGGACCAACACTGTAACACTTAGCAGGACCAACACTGTAACACTCAGCAGGACCAACACTGTAACACTTGGCAGGACCAACACTGTAACACTTAGCAGGACCAATACTGTAACACTTAGCAGGACCAACACTGTAACACTTAGCAGGACCAACACTGTAACACTTAGCAGGACCAACACTGTAACACTTGGCAGGACCAACACTGTAACACTTAGCAGGACCAACACTGTAACACTTGGCAGGACCAACACTGTAACACTTGGCAGGATCAACACTGTAACACTTGGCAGGACCAACACTGCAACACTTTGCACGATCAACACTTTAACACTTGGCAGGACCAACACTGTAGCACTTAGCAGGACCAACACTGTAACACTTGGCACGATCAACACTGTAACACTTGGCAGGACCAATTGTAACACTTAGCAGGACCAACACTGTAACACTTGGCAGGACCAACACTGTAACACTTAGCAGGACCAACACTATAACACTTGGCACGATCAACACTGTAACACTTGGCAGGACCAACACTTCAACACTTGGCACGGTCAACACTGTAACACTTAGCAGGACCAACACTGTAACACTTGGCAGAACCAACACTGTAACACTTGGCAGGACCAACACTGTAACACTTGGTAGGACCAACACTGTAACACTTGGTAGGACCAACACTGCAACACTTGGCAGGACC
>NC_091310.1:46262857-46282857 GCF_038502225.1 Cherax quadricarinatus | reverse complement strand
TACCTTCTCTGACCTGAGATACTTCTTGTACTTGGTCTAGTATTGATGGTGTGATACCTTCTCTGACCTGAGATACTTCTTGTACCTGGTCTAGTATTGATGGTGCGATACCTTCTCTGACCTGGATACTTCTTGTACCTGGTCTAGTATTGTTGGTGTGATACCTTCTCTGACCTGAGATACTTCTTGTACCTGGTCTAGTATTGATGGTGTGATACCTTCTCTGACCTGAGATACTTCTTGTACCTGGTCTAGTATTGATGGTGCGATACCTTCTCTGACCTGGATACTTCTTGTACCTGGTCTAGTATTGTTGGTGTGATACCTTCTCTGACCTGAGATACTTCTTGTACCTGGTCTAGTATTGATGGTGTGATACCTTCTCTGACCTGAGATACTTCTTGTACCTGGTCTAGTATTGATGGTGTGATACCTTCTCTGACCTGAGATACTTCTTGTACCTGGTCTAGTATTGATGGTGTGATACCTTCTCTGACCTGAGATACTTCTTGTACCTGGTCTAGTATTGATGGCGTGATACCTTCTCTGACCTGAGATACTTCTTGTACCTGGTCTAGTATTGATGGCGTGATACCTTCTCTGACCTGAGATACTTCTTGTACCTGGTCTAGTATTGATGGCGTGATACCTTCTCTGACCTGAGATACTTCTTGTACCTGGTCTAGTATTGATGGTGTGATACCTTCTCTGACCTGAGATACTTCTTGTACCTGGTCTAGTATTGATGGCGTGATACCTTCTCTGACCTGAGATACTTCTTGTACCTGGTCTAGTATTGTTGGTGTGATACCTTCTCTGACCTGAGATACTTCTTGTACCTGGTCTAGTATTGATGGTGTGATACCTTCTCTGACCTGAGATACTTCTTGTACCTGGTCTAGTATTGATGGCGTGATACCTTCTCTGACCTGAGATACTTCTTGTACCTGGTCTAGTATTGTTGGTGTGATACCTTCTCTTGCCTGAGTTATTTCTCTACTGAGGTGAAATATAACACATTCTTTCTTGGCATCAAGGAATATGGTTGACTGTTTTGGGTTTCGACCTCCTGTATCATCCAGTCTAATAGGTTAATTAAAGCGATAATTTCTCATTTCAGCGATCGTGGCTGAACATAAGTGGAGTAAGACGTCCTGGAGTGCTCTCAACTTAGGTTCCTGAATGATGTTCTCAGATTAGCTAGTCTCTCACATATGCAACCGAGGTTTGCAAGTTTTTGTGCACGCCTTGAAACGCATTTCTTGTGTTGTTGACCCCAAGTTCTTTCCTGTCTGTTGCTTGCAGACTCACTCACTCACTCACCCCCGCCTCTCTTTCCTAAGACACTCAGTCTTAGGTCCGCCTCCTCTCTCAGCTTCCCATCCTACAGTCTGCAGACAAGCCTCAGGTCTACCTCACATCTCCCTCCTTCCCTCAGTCTTTTCACAGCGCTGAATGACTGACCCACGCATATTTAGCGCTTCATGAAGTACAATACAACAAAATCAGAGTCTTGCAGTTGTCTGTTAAGGATCTCAGTAGCCACTGCTGCGTGTATTCTTTCAAAGGTTATCACTAACCACGTAAAAGTACTCACTACTTTTCAGTGGCACAAAGCATCTCACATGCAGATAATACACAACGAAAGACGAGTATTGTATGTTTTGGCTTCACATTGAGGTCCTCTTCAGTAGACGCTCTGAGCTTGCTAGGAGGTCCTCAATGACACCGAATATATTGTTTCATTTTCCCAGTATGGGGTGGAGTCTGCCCAATAAAACTTACGCGCGCACCTGAACGGACGGATACGCAAATTATTATACGCATGGGAAGCACTAAACTCAAATGGGTCATGCAGCGCCTGGGTTATAAGAGATAATCAGGCTTAATCCAAGAAATGAGAGTTCTAATTCCTTGGATGAAGAGACCTTTCATGGCATCAAGGCATTCTTTTCCCGGCCTTTAATACTGACGCAAAAAACACAGGAGAGCTTGACAAATTACCACTTTCAGAGGTGTGTCTGTGCTACGTGTCCAGCCCAGATATTTCCTTATTTATCAGCGAGGCGATGGTTGCCACTGAGCTCATCTGATCAGCGCCGCTCTTACCCGGAACATCTATCGCAAACGGCTTGCGTGACCGGAATACCTTGGCATCGCTTCGTTTCATCCTTACTTCGACCGCCAAGAACCCAACCTCACCGACAAAGACCGCGCCCGATCTCCAGTCGTGGGGATAATTGAAGTGTGATCGCTGTGGACGACTTTACATACCTAGAGGATTTCTGACTGGCCATAAGCGAAAGAAAAGGGGGCATTAGTATGGCCGCCCTACACAGGCAGGGGCACCATGGCTGCCAAGCAGGTGTACAAACTGGTCCATCACCCCAGACTGTGGCAAGGAGCAAAGGCCGCCTCGTGTGAGTGAGTGCGCAGCCTACTGGATAATATCCAGCGTCCAGCAGCTAGTCAAAAGTTCTCCTGATTTGCATAGCATGCACATTCAAATAATGGAACTAAACACTGATCCCTTTCTCTTTTTTTTCTTTTAAAAGTGTCTCTGGTAGGAAATGATAGTTCTGAACTTACTAGAAAAAGATATATTAGTGGAAGCCGCACTTGTAGCAGCAAGCAGCAACAGTAGAAATGTCAGCAGTAATAACAGAAAAAAACAGCAACACTAGTAGAAACAGCAGCAGAGTTAGTAGAAATAGAAATAGCAGAAGCACTACTAGAAACAGCAGCAGAAACAGGAATGTTAAAGAAACAGTAACACTATTGCCAGAAATGATTGGACTAGTGGAAACAGCAGCAGCAGCAGCACTTGTCACAACAGTACTGCAGAAACAGCAGCAGCAGCAGCACTTGTCACAACAGTACTGCAGAAACAGCAGCAGCAGCAGCACTTGTCACAACAGTACTGCAGAAACAGCATCAGCAGCAGCACTTGTCACAACAGTACTGCAGAAACAGCAGCAGCAGCAGCACTTGTCACAACAGTACTGCAGAAACAGCAGCAGCAGCAGCACTTGTCACAACAGTACTGCAGAAACAGCAGCAGCAGCAGCACTTGTCACAACAGTACTGCAGAAACAGCAGCAGCAGCAGCACTTGTCACAACAGTACTGCAGAAACAGCAGCAGCAGCAGCACTTGTCACAACAGTACTGCAGAAACAGCAGCAGCACCTTACCTAACAAAACTTGACCTAGGGTTAACTTAACCTAATCTAGCCCAACCTAACCTAGGTTAATCTATCCTAGCCTAACATAACTTAACCTTAAATAAGTAAGATTTAATCTAACTAGCAGAATCAGCAGTAGCAGAGGCAGTAGATGAAGTAGACGTAACAACAGAACTGAAGACAGTACACCAGGTATTTCGCTGTATCACACCGAGTTATGACACTTTTCTACCTAACTGATGCAAATGTTTCTTTAAATTAATGTTAGAATATATTTCCTTATCAGAGTTTATGAGTGACGATGAATGTATTTCATTCCAGATTAATAAGCTTGCAGCTTTCTTTATGAAGGCCTTACTCAATTATAAAAATCTGAAGCTGCTATCTTTGAAACGAGAGATTCAAATCTGTAAAAAAATTCCATAGATTTACTGTGAAATGGTGACAATGGACTGGTCTGTGACCGGGCCCAGGAGGCGACCATCCACAAAAACATTAAGGAATTGAGAGTTGAATAAATGATTTACAGGAACCAGAAGTTGGGAGTAAGCTGCCACAGAGAGCGTTGTCGTCTTGCCACTAACCCCAGCACAGGCGCCGATGCCTCTGTGTGTGTACTCACTTATATGTGGTTGTAGGGGGGTCGATTCACAGTTCCTCTGCAGTGTGTGTGCGTGCGTGTGTGTGTGTGTGTGTGTGTGTGTGTGTGTGTGTGTGTGTGTGTGTGTGTGTGTGTGTGTGTGTGTGTGTGTGTGTGTGTGTGTGTGTGCACTCAACAATTTCGAAGTTAATTAGTGCGTGATCACTCTATTCGAGGCGACCCTCGTCTACCCATCACATCATCTCGCAACTCACACCAACTCTGCTCTTTTCTCTTTTTTTTTGGGGGGGGGGGAGGAGGGAGGGGAGTGATGTAGGAGGGGCTTGTTAGCGCTGGTGTCGTTCCTTGTGTTGACATCCTTATGTACACGGATTCCTTCATATACAACACTTGAATGCTTCCAGCAGATGCAGGAGTTTTTTTTTATACATATGACAGTGTTTTCTTCCACATGATTTGACATTTCAGCAGCTACGGGAGATTTCTTACTCGGGATATAACATTCCAGCAGCTACTGGAGATTTCTTACTCGGGATATAACATTCCAGCAGCTACTGGAGATTTCTTACTCGGGATATAACATTCCAGCAGCTACTGGAGATTTCTTACTCGGGATATAACATTCCAGCAGCTACTGGAGATTTCTTACTCGGGATATAACATTCCAGCAGCTACTGGAGATTTCTTACTCGGGATATAACATTCCAGCAGCTACTGGAGATTTCTTACACGGGATATAACATTCCAGCAGCTACGGGAGATTTCTTACACGGGATATAACATTCCAGCAGCTACTGGAGATTTCTTACACGGGATATAACATTCCAGCAGCTACTGGAGATTTCTTACACGGGATATAACATTCCAGCAGCTACGGGAGATTTCTTACACGGGATATAACATTCCAGCAGCTACTGGAGATTTCTTACACGGGATATAACATTCCAGCAGCTACTGGAGATTTCTTACACGGGATATAACATTCCAGCAGCTACGGGAGATTTCTTACACGGGATATAACATTCCAGCAGCTACTGGAGATTTCTTACTCGGGATATAACATTCCAGCAGCTACTGGAGATTTCTTACACGGGATATAACATTCCAGCAGCTACGGGAGATTTCTTACACGGGATATAACATTCCAGCAGCTACTGGAGATTTCTTACACGGGATATAACATTCCAGCAGCTACTGGAGATTTCTTACACGGGATACAACATTCCAGCAGCTACTGGAGATTTCTTACACGGGATATAACATTCCAGCAGCTACTGGAGATTTCTTACACGGGATACAACATTCCAGCAGCTACTGGAGATTTCTTACACGGGATATAACATTCCAGCAGCTACTGGAGATTTCTTACACGGGATATAACATTCCAGCTGCTACTGGAGATTTCTTACGAATGGAGATCCTTTACTTTTGTTGTTGGTGTCTTTTTTTTTTTTGTACAAATTTTTCACTGGATGCGGCAGTCGCTTAAGACACAAGTACATATTCACAGTGCTAGATGGGCAGGGAAAGCGAGGCAGCTGAGGTATAAGGAAACTTAAAATTACTGTTTTCCTTGCCAGAGAAGCGAACCGTCTTTCCTGGAGTCTACATATGTATTCTGGGTTTCCTTTCTTTTCAGCCTTCAACCCTCTACTGCTAGTAAGGAGGTTGAAGGTGGTTGTACTGGTTATAGTGGTGACAATACTGGGGTTGGATTAATGGAAGCACTGATTATAATGGCACCTGTATACATTGCAATACACTACTATACGTCTCCATGTAATAACAAGACTTTCATTACTGAGACACACTAAATGGACTTAATAATGTAAGAAGATTCAGAAATAAACCAACAGACCCCTGGCTATCTTCATGAAGGAACTGGATAGATTCCTCAAGTCAGTTCCTGACCAGCTGGGCTGTGGTTCGTACGTTGTACTGCGTGCGGCCAGCAGTAACAGCCGGGAGGCGTTGACCCTTGGAACATCCACTAGGTGGACTGTCGGTGGTATGTGCTCATGTTCCTGACTGACAGAGGTCGGATACTCTGTTGACCCGAGTGCCTGCTGTAGTTGTACGGACTTCCACTGGGGCCAGGATGGGGAGTAAGAGTCGGGGGAGGATACCGTGTGCATCGTCTTGAGATTTATCTCCAGTTCTAGGGTTGATTATGACTTTCTTTTCAACCATAGGATTATGATTCTCAATAATGTTGGGTGTGTTGGAGAAGAGGTAGCTGGGAGAGATGGTTTTGGAGAGAAGGATATTACGTGTTGCAGGAAGAGAGAGATTGTGTGAGGGAGGAGGATATCGTGTGATGTGGGAGGGAAGAGATTGTGTGGGGGAGGAAGATGTCGTGTGACGTGGGAGAGATGGAAATAAAGATTGGAAGTGGGAAGCGCACGCGCGCGCACACACACACACACACACACACACACACACACACACACACACACACACACACACACACACACACACACACACACACACACACACTTCCTAGTACTGCGAGCGATAGACAGAAAATTTGCGTTTTTGTATTCCTTCCCAGAATATGGCATACTTTGTACTCGCCGCGTCGTCTCGTGAAGGTCGTGTCTCAGCACGACTCTCGCGAACAATAAACTGACGTACTGATTCCTGGCTCTTTTTTCTCAGTTCTGTAATATTACTCTTGAAGTATTCTTACGGCCCTGAGATTGAAGAAATATTTTCTAACGCCCCTAAGCCTCATCTGCATCTCTACCCACAAGTCCCCTCATCGCTGTACCCAGCATCCAGTCTGCATCGGCGCGAGACACAAGGCCTACTAGGGAACAGGTGTGGAATACGCAAGATGATGTAAGGTAACACTGTAGTGCACGCAACAGCAATGTATATAAAAAAACATGAAACACACCAGCGTAATGTATATATAAACATGGAACACACCAGCGTAGTGTATATAAGTAACTTGGGGTAAAACATGTGTGAAAACAAAAGCAAATGCACAAAACATTTTTTAATTATTAAACAAAACTGTGGGTACACCAACACACAAGATAATGTAGGGAAAAAACAGAAGTGAAACGTAGCGGGGACGCCGCTACGTTTCACTTCTCTGGGAAGGGAAGGAAAAACTGGGGTTATCTATGTCATATTGGAGACACCTCTCTCTCTCTCTCTGATCCCACAGCCACAAAAACAAGTCTAGTTGTTATTAAATTTACGTCGTCACCAGAAAAAGAAGAAAAGATAGAAATTATTATTATTAAAGATTCGCCGGTATTCTCCTGGCCCGGGCCTTTTCCAAGTGGTGGCCCGGCCTTGGCTCCCTCTTTAGGGAGTGTCAGAGACCTAAGTCTCTCATGGGAGGAGGTACAAGTACCCCCTCATCTTTGGGACCAACTGTCCCCAGGCCTAGTCACATTTCCCGCCCTCACGGGGCTCGTAGGGAGAAGCTAGGTCTCTGGTCTGCCATCCCCGCCCCAAGGGGGCTAATGGGAATGGCAGGCTTGTAAGCTGCAGCCTCGGGCTCAGGCACCTACCCTGCCCTAGAAGGGCTGGGCATGGTGTCGATGAGATACAATTAGTTTCCTAGCAGGCCATTTGTATACTAATAAATTTGCATACTAATAAATTTTTATACTAATATATTTGTATACTTGTATATTTGTATATTAATATATTTCTATACTAATATATCTGTATACTGGTATATCCCTATGCTGATATATTCTCATTGGTAGCGAGTTTAGTACTTGGGAAATCCTGACGTGTGTACACACGGGTCTCACAGCTAACGCATCATACTGAGTGTTCATACAGTGTGTACACACGCACACCGTGTGTACGCACTGCGTGTACGAACCGCGGGATAATTCTTATATTCGTAGACAAATAACCCGCACAGAGGAGAGAGAAGAGCTTATGGCGACGTTAGTTAGTAAATGGTCCAAGTCGGACCGAAACGTCGTGAGGGTTATCTCTGTATCGTAATATTGTTGGTAGAATTACTGACAATGTGTTGGGTAAAAGGACACAATTGAAAGTAATGTGACATTTTATTGTGGCAACGTTTCGCTCTCCAGGAATTTTGTTAAGCCGTTACAAACACTACACAGACATAACTACTACAACTACTAAACTACTACAAGTACTACTACGACAACTACTAAACTACTACAAGTACTACTACGACAACTACTAAACTACTACAAGTACTACTACGACAACTACTAAACTACTACAACAACTACTACTACTACTACAACTACTACTACTACTACCTAAAACGATTATGCTATACTTTACACCTCACTCTATACCTATATATACCCTCTGTGTCTCTGCATTGTTTGTAACGGCTTGCCAAAGCTCTTGGAGAGCGAAACGTTGCCACAATAAAATGTCACATTAGTTGAACTTGTGGCCTTTTACCCAACATATTTCTGTTTCGTTCCAGTCACGGTACTGTCTTTCTTTCCTGCTTATATTCATCATATTTTTTTCATTTTATAAATTACTGCTGCTATCTCAAACACATTTTTTTTTAATTAACACATCGGCCGTTTCTCACCAAGGTCGGGTGGCCCGAAAAAAACAACAACTTTCACCATCATTCGCGCCATCACTGTGTTGCCAGAGGCGCGCCTGCGCCACAATTTATAAAACTGCAACATTAACACCCCCTCCTTCAGACACATTACTACGTTATATTCCCGTAACTGTTCTCTAGATTAGCAAAACACTGAGAATAAATGCACTTCCTCAATTTCTTGCCTATAAAACAGCGAGAAAATCAAGTTCTCAATTGCCTCTGTTCGAATCCATACATACACACAAAAAAAAAAGAGAAGTTATCTGATATGTATATATATATATATATATATATATATATATATATATATATATATATATATATATATTTTGTAATCTTAATGTGATGTACTCAACCTGGAGAGATATGTAAGTATGTGACATGGTGTGATATACTTGGATGTGATATAGAGGATATATCGCGTTATTCTTGACCCTGTGTGATTTATGGAGTATATGGTCGAGGGAGGTATGAGGATATATTTACCAAGAAAGCTTCAAGGAGAATAGTAATAATATCAGCAATAGCAGAGGTAATAGTAACAGCAATATTAATAATATTAATATTGTGTGTGTGTGTATACGATGAAATGTTCGAATCAAAATACACACACACACACACACACACACACACACACACACACACACACACACGCAAGAGAAAGAGAGAGAGAGAGAGAAAGACACGTTTCCTCTCATTTCTTTAACCAAAACTGAGAACACCTAAGTACTGTTGCCCAGTAGTAGAGTAATGATAGCATTATTGCTCTTCTCTCTCTCTCTCTCTCTCCTTGACGTTCTCTCTTCATCAAAATTAATGACTGTTACCGATGACGCTATCAGTCTGTGTGGCGTGTGAGACTACGACACAAATTGATGGTCTTCTATTTTAATGAACCTTCATGTTGCCTTGAACTATCGTAAATCGTTACTTTCTTTTTTTTAGACTTAAGGTGATTTAATATTGCTTACAAGTCGCTTACGCAAGGCACAATCAGTGTCAAGCTTAAACCACAAGTATCTTACTGAGCTCAGTGGTTTATTGCTTAGAAAGTCAGGTTCAAGGCTCGGTATGTGGTGGTGACAGCAGTACTAAACACTGTCCTCTTTACCTTGACTGACGTTATCTTTTAACCCGTAAACGGTCCAAACGTATATATACGCATGGGAACGTTGATCTGCTTGGACAGTTTAAGGGTTAAATGGTGATCAGTGGATCTGCAGATCCACTGATCACTGATCAACATTCAGGATGATGAATTAGACATTTGTACAACAGCTAGATATTTTGTGGAATCGTTTCGTCAGCTAGTGGCTTCTTCAGTTCAATGCAGAGAAGAATGGTTAAAGATCAGGAAGAGTCTGAGGTAATCAGTCCCCCAGCCTGGAGTTGATGTGATCAGTCCGTCAGTCTTGAACTGATCACATCGACACCAGGCTGAGGGACTGATTATCTTAAACTCTTTCTGATCTTAATAATTCTTATCTGTACTGGACTGATGAAGCCACTGGCTGGCGAAACGTTTCCACAGTAAAGATGCCATAGTGTTCCACAAGTGTCTAAATCATCATCAGCTGATATAAATGACGTACTGCCAACAACAGTCAGGGTAAGAAGTGTCGTGGAACTAGCTTTAATTGCTACAACATTTGGCTCTATGCAGAGTTTAATCATTCTAACACTGGGCGAAACGTTTCCCAATAAAAATTCCTCTACTGTGTCATTTTCATGAGTAATAACAGACCATTCTTTCTTACCAAAGTGCTACCTATAATGAAGAATGAAGAAAAATATCGAAACTCGTGAAATAAAAATAACAACACACTCCCAAAATCTATTGAACACTTTAAAAAAAAAAAGATAAACGTGTAAATCTGAAGAGAAAACAGATTCTATGAGGCGTTCTGGCGGTGCTGTCTGTCTGGAAAATGAAAAAAATGGAATCACTGAGAAAAATCAGTATCGGAAACTTAGTTAAACTTAGCTTAGTTAAACTTAGCTAACTGACCCTGCCACCTGCGCCATCTAAGGAATGATGACCCTGCCACCTGCGCCATCTGAGGAATGATGATCCTGCCACCTGCGCCATCTGAGGAATGATGACCCTGCCACCTGCGCCATCTGAGGAATGATGACCCTGCCACCTGCGCAATCTAAGGAATGATGACCCTGCCACCTGCACCATCTGAGGAATGATGACCCTGCCACCTGCGCTATCTAAGGAATGATGACCCTGCCACCTGCGCCATCTAAGGAATGATGATCCTGCCACCTGCCCCATCTGAGGAATGATGACCCTGCCACCTGCGCAATCTAAGGAATGATGACCCTGCCACCTGCGCCATCTGAGGAATGATGACCCTGCCACCTAAGCCATCTAAGGAATGATGACCTTGCCACCTGCGCCATCTAAGGAATGATGATCCTGCCACCTGCGCCATCTGAGGAATGATGACCCTGCCACCTGCGCAATCTAAGGAATGATGACCCTGCCACCTGCGCCATCTGAGGAATGATGACCCTGCCACCTGCGCAATCTAAGGAATGATGACCCTGCCACCTGCGCCATCTGAGGAATGATGACCCTGCCACCTGCGCCATCTAAGGAATGATGACCCTGCCACCTGCACCATCTAAGGAATGATGACCCTGCCACCTGCGCCATCTGAGGAATGATGACCCTGCCACCTGCGCCATCTAAGGAATGATGACCCTGCCACCTACTCCATATAAGGAATGATGACCCTGCCACCTGCGCCATCTAAGGAATGATGACCCTGCCACCTGCGCTATCTAAGGAATGATGACCCTGCCACCTGCACCATCTAAGGAATGATGACCCTGCCACCTGCACCATCTAAGGAATGATGACCCTGCCACCTGCACCATCTAAGGAATGATGACCCTGCCACCTGCGCTATCTGAGGAATGATGACCCTGCCACCTGCGCCATCTAAGGAATGATGACCCTGCCACCTGCACCATCTAAGGAATGATGACCCTGCCACCTGCACCATCTAAGGAATGATGACCCTGCCACCTGCACCATCTAAGGAATGATGACCCTGCCACCTGCGCCATCTGAGGAATGATGACCCTGCCACCTGCACCATCTAAGGAATGATGACCCTGCCACCTGCGCTATCTAAGGAATGATGACCCTGCCACCTGCTCCATCTAAGGAATGATGACCCTGCCACCTGCTCCATCTAAGGAATGATGACCCTGCCACCTGCTCCATCTAAGGAATGATGACCCTGCCACCTGCTCCATCTAAGGAATGATGACCCTGCCATCTACGCCATCTAGGGAATGATGACCCTGCCACCTGTTCCATCTAGGGAATGATAACCCTGCCACCTGCTCCATCTAGGGAATGTTGACCCTGCCACCTGCGCCATCTAGGGAATGTTGACCCTGCCACCTGCGCCATCTAAGGAATGATGACCCTGCCACCTGCTCCATCTTGGGAATGATAACCCAGCCACCTGCTCCATCTAGGGAATGATGACCCTGCCGCCACCACCACGACCACCACAGCTGCCATCAACACTGCCACCACCACCACTACCACCACAACCACCGCTGCCATCAACACTGCCATCACCATCACCATCACCACCACCACCGCTGCATCAACAATGCCACCACCACCACCGCTGCCATCAACATTGCCAGCACTACCACCATCACCAGCACAACACCACGACCACCACCACCGCTGCCAACGCCAACCCACGCCACCCCCCCCCACCACCACACCACCCCACCTACACCACCCCCACCAACACCACCAGCACCAACACCACCCCCACCAACATCACCCCCGCCATCACCCCCACCAACACCACCCCCCCAACACCACCCCCACCAGCACCACCACCCCAGCACCCCCCCAACACCACCCCCACCAGCCCAACACCTCCCACTAGCA
Organism: Cherax quadricarinatus; assembly: GCF_038502225.1. NCBI lineage: Eukaryota > Metazoa > Arthropoda > Malacostraca > Decapoda > Parastacidae > Cherax > Cherax quadricarinatus. Next base: position 46,270,560 of record NC_091310.1, on the reverse strand, counting down.
CCACCCCACCACCAGCACGACACCCCCCACCAACACCACCAGCACCAACACCACCCCCACCAACACCACCCCCCAGCACCGACACCATCACCACCATCACCACCACCACCAGCACCGACACCACCCACACCAACACCACCAGCACCAACACCACCCCCACCAACACCACCACCACCAGCACCGACACCACCCCCACCAACACCACCAGCACCAACACCACCCCCACCAACACCACCACCACCAGCACCGACACCACCCCCACCAACACCACCACCAGCACCACCACCCCCACAACACCCCAGCACCAACACCACCTCCACCAGCACCGACACCACCCCCACCAGCACCTACACCACCCACACCAACACCACCACCACCAACACTACCACCAACACCACCAGCACCAACACCACCCCCACAAACACCACCACCACCAGCACCGACACCACCCCCACCAACACTACCACCAACACCACCAGCACCAACACCACCCCCACCAACACTACCACCAACACCACCAGCACCAACACCACCCCCACAAACACCACCACCACCAGCACCAACACCACCCCCACAAACACCACCACCACCAGCACCGACACCACCCCCACCAACACCACCACCACCAGCACCTACACCACCAGCACCAACACCACCACCACCAACACCACCAGCACCAACACCACCCCCACCAACACTACCACCAACACCACCAGCACCAACACCACCCCCACAAACACCACCACCACCAGCACCGACACCACCCCCACCAACACCACCACCACCAGCACCCACACCACCCCCCCCAACACCACCAGCACCAACACCACCCCTACCAACACTACCACCAACACCACCACCACCACCATCACCACCACCACCACCAACACCACCACCAACACCACCACCAACACCACCCCCACCAACACCCCCACCACCAGCACCAATACCACCCCCGCCAACACCACCACCATCACCAACACCAACACCACCACCATCACCAACACCAACACCAGCACCACCCGCACCAACACCACCAGCACTAGCGTGAACATCGTGACTGGACACCAGAAGGTCCAGTTTTTCCTCACCACCAACTTAATAATAGTGGGTTAAAATGATGTGGGCAGTGTGGAGCCGCCGCCGCCTGACGCAGGGCTTGTAGGGACTGACGCCGCTCTGGTCAGCGCGTGACGCAGCTCTGGTCAGGGACTGATGCACCTCTGGTAAGGTTGACGCATCTCTTGTGAAGACCTGACGCTGCTCAGGTCAGAGCCCGACGCAGAGCTGCTCAGGGTTTGACGCAAGACTGCTCAAAGCCTGACCCAGATATTCTCAGGGTTGGACGCAGGACTGGTCGAGGCCTGACACAGGATGGGTCAAGGCCTGACGCAGGACTACTCAAAGCCTGACGGAGGGCTGCTCAGGGCTTGACGCAGGACTGGTCAAGACTCATCACAGCTGCTACATACCTGAGCACGGGGCTGGCAGTTCGTGAACCTCTCATTAACTGCTCGCCTCACATGTTCACGTTACGGGCATCACCTTAATATAAATTGCTGGTTCTATAACCCTCTATAATTGTTAGTTGGCGCAGCTTTGTATACGTGCAGGTATTTGACCAGCTTTCTTTCCACCGAATCTTCTTCAGCTGTGGGCGAGTAAAACCTTTTCTAAGCATATATATATATATATATATATATATATATATATATATATATATATATATATATATATATATATATATATATATATATATATATATATATATATATGAGCGTTTTGGTTTATAAACTTGAAACTTTAACGTTATTTCTTTTGTGAATGAGCACGTATAGACAAGGTAGCTTGTCAATGGACTCTTCTTCAAGTATAAACTGGATGGACGGTTCAACTGCCCTGAGGCTTCCCCTGAAGACTGCGCACTTCAAAACGTTTGGGAGGTGCATCCACACAACGTAACCAAGTGACGCAGTTGAAAGTTAATGCAGACTTCAATCAGGTCAAAGAACTCTCCGAGAGGTAGTGTAAGATTAAGGTCCTGACTGATTTTACGTCGGAGAATATCAGTGGCTTTAAAAGTTGCAAAAAAAAAAAAAAAAGGTGCATCTTAATACTGTGACGGTGGAGAGTGAAATTCACTCGTGTAGGTGCAGAGCTGACCATTATATATGTGTAAAATACAGTGAAAATTTCATTGCCTCTTCAGAACGGCTTCAATATTTAATGGCCGGTGCATCTCATAGCCAGGATAGTGTCGACAGGTGCCTCTGACAACCAGTAACTTACCAGTAACTAGAAAAAGTTAATATCTAACCTTCCTGTGATAATTAATACCCATTGTGCAATAAACATTCCCTTGTATAGTGAAACTAGTTATTACACAATTAAAAAATATAGGAAAAGTGTCAGTATCGGAATAGGCTAAAAATTGGGTATCGGTATCGCCATAAATTTTGGCATCGTCCCATCCTTAATATAGCTTATATACAGAGAGTATATGTATGTTGGATATGTACACAGATGCATATCTCTCACTGATTATAATTATATACAGTTTGTCGGAGATGCACATCTTTGTACACAATTTGTACACAAATATGTACATCTCTCAGTTTACATATAGTTTGTACACAGAGATACACATCTCTCAGTGTATATACACAAGATTTATTTTTATTTTTATTTTAGAAATTAAGTTTTCTCGACTGCTAGTGAACTAAATTCTGGGTCAATAATAATCCACGTACTGTCGATTGTTGTTATATTTACTAAAGTGTCTGTGGATTGGGAAATTAGATGCAATGAATCTTCACCCAAGTAGAAGGTAGCTTCAATTCCACGGAAGAAGAGCCCTTCAACGGCATCATGGCAGCCCGTAAATTGTGATCAATCAGCCTATTGGGTTTTTAAACCTACAAGCTAATACCATGAGTATAAAATTTTGAACGATAATTTCTTAAGTTTTAGGTCACCGAAATTCTATGACACATGGGTGGGGGAGGGGGGAGGAAGGGGGGGGTAAAACTGGATGCTGAAGTAGGAATGAAATGTACGAGTGGAGAAAATCCTATGGATCAGCTGGTGGAGAGTGAGAAGGATCCGGGAGCACCAAGGAGGGACGACCTCGTCTGCCTCGAACACAACACCAGAGATTAAATCTCTGGCTTAAAATATTGAAATGTAATGGGCTGTTATTAAATTGAAAATACGATTCCGGTTACAGTCGCTGGTACTGTGACGATGACAGTGTCATCGTGTCATCTCCTTTATAGTGTAATAATAATGTATTAAAAGGACCCCTATGGAAATAGCCACTTTGTCTGACTTTTTTGGGTTATCCCAGGTTCTCTACATATATGCTGTTATGTATGATAATCTATGTAACTGTATTTGTGTATATCTGAATAAACTTACTCAGCGGAAGCTAATATAGACAGTGATGTGTATGTCTCTGAGTGTATATAAACTGAGAATTTGCTTTAATTCCTTTTGCAGGAAATATCTTTGACTGGAGGTGTAAAGGTTACAACCAGCTTTAACAGTCTTCGCGCAGTCGTTGGTCTCAAACCTAATACACGAACTAATAAACACTCAGATGGAAATATCAGGACGTCTATTGCTGCTTGCATATTTACACAACTCAGTTCTTTGAATCCACAAATGATCTTAGACTACAATTATTAGAACGCTGATAAATAGCATTTTATTAAATTGCTAATACTTTGTTGCCATGTATGCATAAAATTATAACGATTTTATTGAGAAAGTGACAATATCGACGGTGTAACATACATGGAATACCAGACAGAAGAGCCTTAAGGCTGATACAACACACTGCTTGGATAAGTCAGTGGAGACAGCTAGCAGGGTGTGTGTGTGTTTCTAGGCTCGTAATAAACTAACAATTTACATGGAAAGTGATCTGGCAGTCTGAGGGTTACCTGCTTGACGCTAAATTTATCTGGCTGCATCACAAACATTGCATGTGTGTTTGAGTCGCTGTGTTGTGCGAGGAAGGGTTTATCCCTGGTATTCTATCGCTCCAGCCCTGTGTATCTCATGGAGAGTGTAAATCACACGACGCTCTAACCCAAGTGTGGTCCTGCGGGTTAGAGCGTTGTGTGATTTTCGATCACCATGAGGCGGGTCAAAACGACACGGGTTCGAATCCTCGGCTAGTTGAAATGTTGTTATTGATTAAATACCACTCGTTCGTGGATACAAATATATATATATATATATATATATATATATATATATATATATATATATATATATATATATATATAAATTCTAGTTCATGAGTATCTATTTTCAAGAAACCAGTAGGGCCAGTCTCTCAGAACTAGCATATTTGCAAACCTCATAAAATTAAGCAAAGTTGACACTTACACAGTCATATATACTATATCAAACTTTCTAAGTTGAAAAATGAGACACTTGTGCAAGACTTGGGAAATATTACGCCAGCCAGTGGCTTCTTCAGTCCAATACAGTGAAGAACGGTGGAAGCTGAAAAGAATGAGGTAATTAGTCCCTCAGCCCAGAGCCGATATGTTCGGTCCATCAGTCATTAAGCAGGTCGTCAGAGGATTTCTTTTGACAAATGAATGTACAACAGTTGACGTCAGAGGTGTAACAAGCAATTACTGCAGCAATGTACAATTATTATTATTATTATTATTATTATTATTATTGGATTCTGGAGAATCGCTAAGCCCGTCATCTTCGATCCGAAGGGAAGAACAACTTTAATTCCCTGGATCAAGAGCCCTTCAGGGGCATCAAAGTACCAAAGGGACCACCGTGGGTACCAACGTTAGTGAGTGTATTAGGGAGGATAAGAACAGGATAGACGCTGATAAAGGAAGATAAGTGAAATAATCGCGTCTGAGGAACAAAGGAAAATGTTGTCTAGAAAGTTAAGAATAAAATCTTTTCAGATTAATGATGAACAGATTTAAACGATAACAATTAACGTCAGATGCACAAAGAGAGAGAGAGGGAGAGAGAGAGAGAGAGAGAGAGAGAGAGAGAGAGAGAGAGAGAGAGAGAGAGAGAGAGAGAGAGAGAGAGAGAGAGAGAGAGAGAGAGAGAGAGAGGCTATTGGTGAGGGGTGGATGAATCTACTGACCACAGATTGCCCCCTACGTAGTAACTAGTTGAATCCTGTGTTTACACAGTGTGTGTCCAGTTGGTTCTTAAAACGCTTCATTGTCTTTCCACTTGCAGTTTCACCGGCTAGTTTGTTTCGTTCTGCTATAATTCTGTTCGCCATTTTTTCTGACACACATTCATGTTGCATCTCTTGCCTCGAAGTTTCTTCCTACTTTTCTCATTACTGACTCACTTTCCACAGAAGCTAGAGTCCCTTACAAATACTAGGGTTACGGAGAGATACAGGAGACCCAGACACAGGATATTACACGGCGTCTCATATCACAGTGTCAACGAATCACTTTGAATACTCAGACACTGTTTTAGATGCTGCATTTCCCCCCGCCCACCTTCCCCAATTTTGTGTCATCCGCGATAGCTTCTATTTTACATGTTGGTTCTGACTCAAGATCAGTTACACGCACTGTGAAGAAGTCTGGACATAAAATAGGTTCCTGATGAACTCTTATTGTAGAGAAATGGTTCAGAGAACTGACAAGTTGAGAAATTAGACACATGTGCAACACTTGGGTATCTTCATTGAGGAAATGTTTCGCCACACAGTGGCTTCTTCAGTCCAATACAAAGAAGAATGGTGAAGATCAGGAGTTTAAGGTAATCAGTCCCTCAGCCTGGAGTCGATGTAATCAGTCCATTTGTTCACCTAAAAAGCCTGTTAAGCTGATGATGGGACAATAGTCGCGGACAAAACTGTTGTCCTGTTCGAAAACTGGATTATTATTTGTTAGTTTGTAGTCGTTGAGCAGCTTGCCTATAATCTATCGATATGTCAAATATTACTATTAACGGGAACGTAACATGGAATCTATCTTCCTTCATAACTAAGACAGACAGCTGGATTTATCAGTCTTAAGCTTCTGTAAATATTTTAATATGTCAAGGCTGCTAATGTCGTTAATATTTGTTTTGCCAGATTCAGTCCCTCCAAATAAATCATCGAGCCTGAGAATGTTAGTGTCGTCGTCTTCAGCTGTAAATACAGAACTGAAGCTTGTGTTGAGTACTGAAGTTGTCGTATCTCTGTTGTTTGTTATTCTTCAGTTGTCACTCCTGGACTCATTTTTATTATTTTTACTCCTTGACGTTTATATTATTTTTTTAAGAAATCTTTTACGCTACCTTTAATGTATGAACTTCGTCTTTCAAATTGTTAATTACTATTTCTTACGTTTCTTCTTTGCTGTCTTTGTGACGGTACATAGGTAGTGTGGTCCTCGAGGTTACCAGTGTGGTCCTCGAGGTTACCAGTGTGGTCCTTGAGGTTACCAGTGTGGTCTTCGAGGTTACCAGTGTGGTCCTCGAGGTTACCAGTGTGGTCCTCGAGGTTACCAGTGTGGTCCTCGAGGTTACCAGTGTGGTCCTCCAGGTTACCAGTGTGGTCCTCGAGGTTACCAGTGTGGTCCTCGAGGTTACCAGTGTGGTCCTTAAGGTTACCAGTGTGGTCCTCGAGGTTACCAGTGTGGTCCTTAAGGTTACCAGTGTGGTCCTTAAGGTTACCAGTGTGGTCCTCGAGGTTACCAGTGTGGTCCTCGAGGTTACCAGTGTGGTCCTCGAGGTTACCAGTGTGGTCCTTAAGGTTACCAGTGTGGTCATCGAGGTTACCAGTGTGGTCCTTAAGGTTACCAGTGTGGTCCTCGAGGTTACCAGTGTGGTCCTTGAGGTTACCAGTGTGGTCCTTAAGGTTACCAGTGTGGTCCTCGAGGTTACCAGTGTGGTCCTCGAGGTTACCAGTGTGGTCCTTGAGGTTACCAGTGTGGTCCTCGAGGTTACCAGTGTGGTCCTTGAGGTTACCAGTGTGGTCCTTAAGGTTACCAGTGTGGTCCTCGAGGTTACCAGTGTGGTCCTTAAGGTTACCAGTGTGGTCCTCGAGGTTACCAGTGTGGTCCTTGAGGTTACCAGTGTGGTCCTCGAGGTTACCAGTGTGGTCCTCGAGGTTACCAGTGTGGTCCTTAAGGTTACCAGTGTGGTCCTCCAGGTTACCAGTGTGGTCCTTGAGGTTACCAGTGTGGTCCTTAAGGTTACCAGTGTGGTCCTCGAGGTTACCAGTGTGGTCCTCGAGGTTACCAGTGTGGTCCTTAAGGTTACCAGTGTGGTCCTCGAGGTTACCAGTGTGGTCCTTGAGGTTACCAGTGTGGTCCTCGAGGTTACCAGTGTGGTCCTCGAGGTTACCAGTGTGGTCCTTAAGGTTACCAGTGTGGTCCTCCAGGTTACCAGTGTGGTCCTCGAGGTTACCAGTGTGGTCCTCGAGGTTACCAGTGTGGTCCTCGAGGTTACCAGTGTGGTCCTTGAGGTTACCAGTGTGGTCCTCGAGGTTACCAGTGTGGTCCTCGAGGTTACCAGTGTGGTCCTTAAGGTTACCAGTGTGGTCCTCGAGGTTACCAGTGTGGTCCTCGAGGTTACCAGTGTGGTCCTCGAGGTTACCAGTGTGGTCCTCGAGGTTACCAGTGTGGTCCTCCAGGTTACCAGTGTGGTCCTCGAGGTTACCAGTGTGGTCCTCCAGGTTACCAGTGTGATCCTCCAGG
>NC_091310.1:46250357-46257857 GCF_038502225.1 Cherax quadricarinatus | reverse complement strand
ATGAGGACGCTCTTGGAGTCTCTCATTCTCTGGATGACCTCCGGAAGCGACTCCGGGTAAACTCCAGGAGAACGAACCATTATTACGGTCATCATTTAGCCAGACGTAGAGCGCGGATGAGCAACTTTTCGCTCTAAGTAGAGTTTAGACGGACGACGTTTTGCTCTAAGGTAGAATTTTAACGTTGGCCAAAATACAGGTATTTTCTGCAGACTTGTCTTTTGTCCCTTATAGGGTTACGCCCTTGAAGCCAATAATAATAACAATAATAATAATAATAATAATAATAATATTATTATTATTATTATTATTAATATAATAATAATAATAATAATAATAATACTAATACTACTACTAATAATAATAATAATAATTATTATTATTATTATTATTATTATTGTTGATGTTGCTTTATTAACATTTTTTTTTTTTTGGGGGGGGGAGGAATCATTCAGAGCCTTGGGAACGGGAGGTAATAGAGATCCAAGGAAGGGGAGGACCAGTCCAGTTCTTCGAGTTAAGGGCGTTTCACCGGCTTGCAGGTAACCTCCCTGAAGACAAGAACCAAGGTGGGGCAGCAGTGGCAGTGTGTAAGAGCATACACAAACATGCAGGTGAAAATGTTTAACACTTGATATGGAAAGCGCACCTGTACGAGGGTGGAACACAAACAATCTGCGAGATCCGAGACTGCTGCCTGAGAGTGTGTGCTCCCCGAGTTGAGTTCGCATGTGTCGAGCTTCGGCTCCTTGGACGACCCCCGTCCGTTTCCCTTCTCCTCTTGAACTTCAGTCTCCAGAATTATTGGTTCTTGGTCTTGTAAGCTCTATTATGCCTACTTCGCCAGCCTCATAGCACCCTTCATCACCCTCTCCCATAAGGGGGGTCCTTGTTCTTGCTTGTGTATCTGTACTCTGTAGCAAATACATGAACAGGAACAAGGACGCTGTGCTGGAACGACAGTTTGTCCTCAGTAATTTACTCTGTTGGGAACAGCTAACGAAGTTATCCATAGTCATCGTCACCATGACCTCTGTGCCGCCTACTTGCCTGTGCATTGCGTCTCAGTCAGTATGTATCCCGAAAACACTGGAGTCTCCATAGATGTAGCGAATTACGTATTAAAAGCCTATATCAGCGCTGTTTTCCCTGTACATTGAGTCTCCGTCAGTGCTGCCTTCGTGTACATTGAAAGTCTCCTTCAATGCTGCCTACATTGAAAGTCTCCGTCAGCGTTGCCTCTCTACACATTGAAAGTCTGCCATCGTCTCTGTCAGCGCTGCAGGAGGCTAGGATGAATGGGGGTGCACCTCGCAGCCGTTGTTGTGTAACTTGGTTAAGGCCCCACGGAGGTAGTGGCCTGCGTGGGATGCTGTCTAATGGCCTCATATTACCCAGTGGAGACGCATGGGACGTATCAAGTACCACTCACTTAGAAGGAAAGGTTAGGTCCTTATTAGGTATATTCTCCTACTCTCTGTGGCAACACATTACAATCTCTCATACGTGACGCACATGATTTTTGGGACATACAGTGCGATGTATATCACTACCAAGATATTTTTTATGGGTTGCATGAAGGTATGCAAATTGTCACATAATGGGCACCGGTCAAAACAGGGAGGCCGTGTGGGTTAGTTATCTTGACCAGCAAGCCTCCCACCTGGGATAGGTATGCGGCCAGGTATCGCGGGACGACCGACTTCCGCCGGAGTATCCTGGATCTCATCCACATTGACCCTTGCAGCTGAGCCCAGCCAGGGACTGACTCGCAAAGCTATCGGTTCGTAACTCAAAGGATCCGGATTCGATTTCTAGGTGAACCAGTATATACCTGTTGCTCCGGTTCACTCAGCAGATCTTTATGTTGTCAGGGTTCTGGTGGGGTGATGGTCGAAGGTAAACAGTGTAGACTGTTATGGAGGCGTTATTATTGGTAGTCGTGGGAAGAGTCTCACCCTGTCCAATTTTGTCAGCTACCGTGGGAGTCGGAGAGGGCGCTCTAGCCTACGGCCTACATGGGAGAGGAAGTCCCGTGACGTCAGCATGACATGGGAGACATACTATGAATGGTACTAGGAAATCTGTCTCTAAGTATTACACTGTTAACATTTGATACCTAGGAGTTAGCAGACTGTTGTGGGTCGCATCCTGAGGAGAACTGGAATAACCCCCTCTTAAAATAAGGCTTGCTTTATTGGATTAATAACCAGAATGATGTCTTATTCGATCATGGCAGGATGTCCCGCAGTAGGTTCGTCCATATGTAACTAAGGAGGAATCTTGGACCCGGATGTCTGGAATCACACTCCATGCCATCTTCCCTGAGTTAAAGGTTAAAGTTTGCCAGGTACATCTGCTACATGTCGTCCAAGGCACAGCCTGGAGTGCTAATACTACCTTAGAAATGACGATTCTTTCACTGCCATATCTTAAATTTAATGCGAGTGTTTAAAAAAAAGTAAAGTAGAGAAAGGAAATGGAGTTATTTGAATGAAAGAAAGGAGCGTGTGGTAGTGGAAAGTGAGATGCCATCTTTGTGTGTGTCCTCCCGTACCATCTTCACTCGGTATAAGGCAATGAAGGCGCCGCACTGCGTGTTCTAACGTCTGGAATTACTCCTCCCATGGAATGCCCCAAAACATTTTTTTTTCACTTGCCTACGCTTTTCTTGACGATCCCAGCGATATGGATGATGAATAAAACACATATGCTACGCTTGTGTTGCACACATCTCACTCATCAACATGTCGGTATTGTTCAATATCGCTAAAGTAGTGATATGATTGGGGTTTGATTTCGCGGGTTGGTAACAAGGAACTGGAATAAGAGTGAATGGTTCATTTCCTGTAAGAGGGAGCAAAAAGTTGTAGAGAGAAGCTATAGGATCAGCGGTAGAAGAGTGTTTTCTCCGGTGAACAAATTCAATCTTTATTTCACCTCTGCTAATTTAGACATATTAGTGCATGAAGTGAACCGCTGATGCGGATGTCAATGTGTCTTTTCTCACCGATTTTTTTTTTTTAAATTTTGGGTAATTTTGGTTTGGTCTGATTTCTCTGTGGTACTTCATACAGCCCTCGGTAACAACACTCGGTAAAAAAAAAAAAAAGCACCGACAATACCTCTTCTAGCTATTCATCAGGACGTCATTAAGAAAGCTATCCTAGTTAGCAGTAAGTTGATGGTCTCTCAAGTCACTGTACTCTGAAAAAAACTGTGGTATCGTTATTATTATATATGATGACAGCGTTTGCCGATCTCTCCTGAATTACGACGATAACAGCTAACGTCACCTGCATTATAAACATGTTAGCTGACCTTACTGACTCTTTATGTCTTCTCCGCTCTTTGCACACACCTGGTTTATACTTATCTTGCTTGCATCCGAGATGTTTGTACACATTATACCCTCGTAATTTAGATGTACACAGCTAACAGCAGCTTCGTCCCCCCACCAGCCTCTCCTCACTCTCATGCGTTATATTCTATGTCGAAACAAGTAAATTCTTGCCTTCAAGAGCCGTAAGTAAATACCTTTAATATCGGTGAACTTCAAATAATAGCTTAATTGTAATAGAGTTTATTTAAGCTAGGTTTGTTGTGGACACATGGTGGTGTTCCTAATCATATCTAATTTAATCAAGGCTAACTTAATTTTGCTTAAGCTTAGTTTAGCCTAACCTAACCTAACCTACCTCATATGCACTGAATTACTTAATCCCACGAATGATGTAGTGATCTGGTTATTGTAAATGTATGCAAACCACCAAATGCAACCTTCCACGAGTTCCAAGACCAACTGTTCAGAATTTAGTGCTGTCTTGAAGACCTGTCAAATCCTGCCTCAAATGTACTATTGCTTGGATATTTCGTTTTAAGATAGTTTTAATATAGAAGATAGTTTTAACATAGAAGATAGTTTTAATATAGAAGAACGTAGAAAGGACTTTAATGGCATTAAAGAATCCCAGGAGCTAGTTTGCAATAGGAACCTCTCACAACTGAACTACTAAGACTGCGACAAATTCGACTTATTCCAACAAATAGCAGAACCGGCCAGACTAGAAAATACCTCAGACCTTAGATTCATTAATGAGGAAAACCTGGTTCCAAATATTATAGTGTCGAAGGCAGTAAACTTAGGCTACAGTCTCGTTTACCTGGAGGGAGTTCCAGGGGTCAACGCCCCCGTACATTATACATCAATCTAACTTAAGATCATGAATGAGGACAGGTTGCTCAAGGCTCAAGATTCACCGCATCCTCCACGCTTACAATCAACCTGTCTTCGGCAACATTTTTTTACACCCGTCCTGTTTACGCCCAAGTCGTTTACACCGTCCCTGTTTACGCACCTCACTTCCGCTGCTTACAACCGTTTTGGTTAAGCCCATATAGGCCTTACTTGCTAACCAGTCATGTTACCATCCATCCACGCTCGGCACGCCCTCCAAAACATGCTCACACGGTAGTGTACTCTTATGCCTGTATGCACCGCACAGCCACCCACACCCTAAATCACTCCTCATAAGACTCTATCACAGAATCCCACGCCCGTGTACACCCACGCTATGTATACCCTTCATAACACCCTCCCACAGAAGACCACACTGTTTATATCATTTCCGCTAATTTACGATGATCGTTCCTTGACCACTCTCTCTAGCTTGCCTTGTTAGACTCGCTTTGTCTGGCCAGAAGCTCTGTATATCCACACTTGTCATGCCCAGGCTCGTCCACCTCGGGTATGTACACAACTATTTCCGTAGCTGCATCTCAGGTGGAGAACATTTGGCTTACACGGGAATGTGCTCAACTCCCTAGTCTGGAGAGGTGCATAGGAAATTCTTCAGGCATCTCCTTGTGTTGACCTACTTGAAGTCTACCTGAAGGGCATTCCGGGGATCAACGCCCCCGCGGCCCGGTCCACGACAAGGCCTCCCGGTGGATCAGGGCCTGATCAACGAGGCTGTTATTGCTGGCCGCACGTAGTCCAACGTACGAACCACAGCCCGGCTGATCAGGCACCGACTTTAGGTGCCTGTCTAGCTCCCTCTTGAAGACAACCAAGGGTCTATTGGTAATGCCCCTTATGGTTGGTGGAAGGCTGTTGAACAGTCTTGGGCCCCGGACACTTACTGTGTTTTCTCTTAGTGTACCAGTGGTGCCCCTACTTTTCACTGGGGGTATGTTACATCGCCTGCCAAAAGTCTTTTGCTTTCGTAGGGAGTGATTTCTGTGCGCAGATTAGGAACCAGTCCCTCCAGAATTTTCCAGGTGTAGATTATGATGCAATTATGGTGCAATTATTTAATAAATTATTTAATAAATTATGGTGCAATTATTTAATAAATGTATGGAAGAAGGTAAGGTACCTAGGGATTGGCAGAGAGCATGCATAGTTCCTTTGTATAAAGGCAAAGGGGATAAAAGAGAGTGCAAAAATTATAGGGGGATAAGTCTGTTGAGTGTACCTGGTAAAGTGTATGGTAGAGTTATAATTGAAAGAATTAAGAGTAAGACGGAGAATAGGATAGCAGATGAACAAGGAGGCTTTAGGAAAGGTAGGGGGTGTGTGGACCAGGTGTTTACAGTGAAACATATAAGTGAACAGTATTTAGATAAGGCTAAAGAGGTCTTTGTGGCATTTATGGATTTGGAAAAGGCGTATGACAGGGTGGATAGGGGGGCAATGTGGCAGATGTTGCAAGTGTATGGTGTAGGAGGTAGGTTACTGAAAGCAGTGAAGAGTTTTTACGAGGATAGTGAGGCTCAAGTTAGAGTATGTAGGAAAGAGGGAAATTTTTTCCCAGTAAAAGTAGGCCTTAGACAGGGATGTGTGATGTCACCGTGGTTGTTTAATATATTTATAGATGGGGTTGTAAGAGAAGTAAATGCGAGGGTCTTGGCAAGAGGCGTGGAGTTAAAAGATAAAGAATCACACACAAAGTGGGAGTTGTCACAGCTGCTCTTTGCTGATGACACTGTGCTCTTGGGAGATTCTGAAGAGAAGTTGCAGAGATTGGTGGATGAATTTGGTAGGGTGTGCAAAAGAAGAAAATTAAAGGTGAATACAGGAAAGAGTAAGGTTATGAGGATAACAAAAAGATTAGGTGATGAAAGATTGAATATCAGATTGGAGGGAGAGAGTATGGAGGAGGTGAACGTATTCAGATATTTGGGAGTGGACGTGTCAGCAGATGGGTCTATGAAAGATGAGGTGAATCATAGAATTGATGAGGGAAAAAGAGTGAGTGGTGCACTTAGGAGTCTGTGGAGACAAAGAACTTTGTCCTTGGAGGCAAAGAGGGGAATGTATGAGAGTATAGTTTTACCAACGCTCTTATATGGGTGTGAAGCGTGGGTGATGAATGTTGCAGCGAGGAGAAGGCTGGAGGCAGTGGAGATGTCATGTCTGAGGGCAATGTGTGGTGTGAATATAATGCAGAGAATTCGTAGTTTGGAAGTTAGGAGGAGGTGCGGGATTACCAAAACTGTTGTCCAGAGGGCTGAGGAAGGGTTGTTGAGGTGGTTCGGACATGTAGAGAGAATGGAGCGAAACAGAATGACTTCAAGAGTGTATCAGTCTGTAGTGGAAGGAAGGCGGGGTAGGGGTCGGCCTAGGAAGGGTTGGAGGGAGGGGGTAAAGGAGGTTTTGTGTGCGAGGGGCTTGGACTTCCAGCAGGCATGCGTGAGCGTGTTTGATAGGAGTGAATGGAGACAAATGGTTTTTAATACTTGACGTGCTGTTGGAGTGTGAGCAAAGTAACATTTATGAAGGGATTCAGGGAAACCGGCAGGCCGGACTTGAGTCCTGGAGATGGGAAGTACAGTGCCTGCACTCTGAAGGAGGGGTGTTAATGTTGCAGTTTAAAAACTGTAGTGTAAAGCACCCTTCTGGCAAGACAGTGATGGAGTGAATGATGGTGAAAGTTTTTCTTTTTCGGGCCACCCTGCCTTGGTGGGAATCGGCCGGTGTGATAATAAAAAAAAAAAAGATTATGATGTATCTCTCTCGCCTGCGCTCCACTGAGTACAAGTCAAGCGCTTCCAGGCGCTCCCAGTAGTTAAGGTGTTTGATGGAACTTATACGTACAGTAAAGGTTCTCTGTACATTGTCTAGATCTGCAATTTCACCTGCTTTGAATGGGGATGTTAATGTAGAACAGTATTCCAGCCTAGAGAGAACAAGTGATTTAAAAAGGATCATCATTGGCTTAGCATCTCTTGTCTTGAATGTTCTCATTATCCATAAGTAAACGGAGTACCTATCTACATGTTAACCGGCTTTTGTGAGTGGCATCGAAGGAAATGGACCACAAGGGGAATAAATCGTACAATGTAAATCTTTGCTGAGTTATCCTTTATTAAGACAACTTATGCCCTATTTTTTTCTGGCTCGCCCGGTTTCACTGATTAAGACACCACCTTGATCAGTGTAGCTTACAACAAAGGTTTTAAGTTCCCTCCATGCCGATCCCTTCCATTATTGTCCCA
>NC_091310.1:46192857-46247857 GCF_038502225.1 Cherax quadricarinatus | reverse complement strand
CTACAAACCTCACTCAAGGGAAATGATCTTGGAGCGTGTATAATACCGAGCACATCTCCTGATGCGCACATCAACCAAATAACTGCCGCAGCATACAGGCGACTAGCGAACCTAAGAAAAGCATTCCGGCATCTCGGTAAGGAGTCGTTCCGGACCCTGTACATCGTGTATGTCAGGCCCATATTGGATTATGCAGCTCCAGTTTTGAACTCACACCTGGCCAAGCACGTCAGGAAACTAGAGGAAGTGCAAAGGTTTGCAACGAGGTAGTCCCGGAGCTAAGGGGCATGTCCTACGAGGAGAGATTAAGAGAACTCGACCTGACGACACTGGAGGACAGGAGGGACAGGGGGAGACATGATCACGACATATAAAATACTGAGAGGAATCGACAAGGTGGACAGAGACAGGATGTTTCAGAGATCGGCACAACAACAAGGGGTCACAATTGGAAGCTGAAGACTCAGATAAGTCACAGGGATGTTAATAAGCATTTCTTTAGCCATAGAGTTGTCAGGAAGTGGAAAAGTCTGGAAAGTGAAGTAGTGGAGCCAGGTACCATACATAGGTTTAAGAAGAGGTATGATAAAGCTCATAAAGCAGGGAGAGAGAGTGGACCTACCTGGAGGTTACCTGGAGGTTATTCCGGGGATCAACGCCCCCGCGGCCCGGTCCATGACCAGGCCTCCCGATGGATCAGGGCCTGATCAACTAGGCTGTTACTGCTGGCCGCACGCAGTCCGACGTACGAGCCACAGCCCGGCTGATCCGGCACTGACTTTAGGTATCTGTCCAGCTCTCTCTTGAAGGCAGCCAGGGGTTTATTGGCAATTCCCCTAATGCTTGATGGGAGGCTGTTGAACAGTTTTGGGCCCCGGACACTTATGGTGTTTTCTCTTAGTGTACCAATGGCGCCCCTACTTTTTATTGGCGGCATTTTGCATCGCCTGCCCAGTCTTTTACTTTCGTAGGGAGTGATTTCTGTGTGCAGATTTGGGACCTAGTGGCGACCAGTGAAAAGGCGGGGCTAGGAGCTATGAATCGACCCCTGTAACCACAATTAGGTGAGTACACGCACATACACACACACACATTTAGCTTGGTTCTCCCCGACATAATTCCTGACATAAATTATAACCATCAACAGAGTTGTGTTGTATACGTTGGAGTCTTGGCGGCGGGCACCAGCAGGTTCATCAACCAGGCCTGGTCTAGGACCGGGCCACCAGGCTGGTGACTTCCGGAAACGATTCCAGGTAAACTCCCTTTCTTCTCACACCCTCCTCTTTCCCCAGCTTTTTGATAATAAATTTCCCTCTACCAGAGGCACACAGGAGCTGAAACACAACAGTGTAAAACAACCCACAACTTTCCTTCCTGTTTCCCATTAAACGTGTTGACTTCCTTCCAGTCCCCCTCCTTCACCGTCCCAGCCTCTACCTACCTACCTGGGGGGTATGCTGGGGGTCAACGCCCCCGCGGCCCGGTCCATGACCAGACCTTCCTTCTACATTATTATTATTATTATTATAATCAAGGGGGAAGCGCTAAACCCGGAGGATTATACAGCCCTTCCTTCTACAAATCCCTCTGTCTCTCTACCAATCCCTCTGTCTCTCTACCAATCCCTCTGTCCCTCTATCAATCCCTCTGTCTCTCTACCAATCCCTCTGTCCCTCTCCCTCCCCTGTTCCACCTGCCATATGATCACCTGCTATATCCCTTTCTCTGACTCTCCTTTATCCCTTTTCCTACCCCAAGGTCTTCACCCTCCCATGTCCTCCCAAGCACTGGAAAACCCATCTCCCTCACCGTCTCCGGATACTTGACTCCCACGAACATCCTTCGCCATCACCCCTTGCCATACACTCCTCTGCAAGGTCCAGGGTCCGATTCCTTGACAGGGAGAAACACAATGTCAAGTTTCCTTACACAATTGCTTCCTTTGTCCACCAAGAGATGAAAAATAGGCACCTGGGTGCCAACCGACTGTTCTGGGTCGCATCCGGTGTATACCTGGAGAGAGTTCCGGGGGATCAACGTCCCCTCGGCCCGGTCTGTTACCAGGTGGGAAAAAATATAAAATACTTCCGTAAATGCTGGAAATATTCAAGTGCTGGGTAAAAGGTATACTTGTATCTAATGATACAATGATACACACACACACACACACACACAGGACCAGGTGATAAGGCTGAGGAAAGAAGGTGGAGAACTCACAAGAAACGATCAAGAGGTATGTGAGGAGCTCAACACGAGATTTAAGGAAGTATTTACAGTAGAGACAGGAAGGACTCTGGGGGGACAGACCAGATGGGGACACCAACAAGGAATACACCAACAAGTGTTGGACGACATACATACAGATGAGGAGGAGGTGAAGAAACTGCTAAGGGACATCGATACCTCAAAGGCAATGGGACCGGACAACATCTCTCCATGGGTCCTTAGAGAGGGAGCAGATATGTTGTGCGTACCACTTACCACAATCTTCAACACATCCCTGGAAACTGGGCAACTACCTGAGGTATGGAAGACAGCAAATGTAGTTCCCATTTTCAAAAAAGGAGACAGAAAAGAGGCACTAAACTATAGACCTGTGTCATTGACGTGTATAGTATGCAAAATTATGGAGAAGATTATCAGGAGGAGAGTGGTGGAGCACCTGGAACGGAACAGGAGTATAAATGCCAACCAGCACGGATTCACGGAAGGCAAATCCTGTGTCACAAACCTTCTGGAGTTTTATGATAAAATAACAGAAGTAAGACAAGAGAGAGAGGGGTGGGTTGATTGCATCTTCTTGGACTGCAAGAAGGCCTTTGACACAGTTCCTCACAAGAGATTAGTGCAGAAGCTAGAGCATCAGGCGCATATAACAGGAAGGGCACTGCAATGGATCAGAGAATACCTGACAGGGAGGCAACAACGAGTCATGGTACGTAATGATGTATCACAGTGGGCACCTGTGACGAGCGGGGTCCCACAGGGGTCGGTCCTAGGACCAGTGCTATTTTTGGTATATGTGAACGACATGACGGAAGGGTTAGACTCAGAAGTGTCCCTGTTTGCAGATGATGTGAAGTTAATGAGGAGAATTAAATCTGATGAGGACCAGGCAGGACTTCAAAGAGACCTGGACAGACTGGACACCTGGTCCAGCAAATGGCTTCTCGAATTTAATCCTGCCAAATGCAAAGTCATGAAGATAGGGGAAGGGCACAGAAGACCACAGACAGAGTATAGGCTAGGTGGCCAAAGACTGCAAACCTCACTCAAGGAGAAAGATCTTGGGGTGAGTATAACACCGAGCATGTCTCCGGAAGCACACATCAATCAGATAACTGCTGCAGCATATGGGCGCCTGGCAAACCTGAGAACAGCATTCCGACACCTTAGTAAGGAATCATTCAAGACACTGTACACCGTGTATGTCAGGCCCATACTGGAGTATGCAGCACCTGTTTGGAACCCGCACTTGATAAAGCACGTCAAGAAACTAGAGAAAGTACAAAGGTTTGCAACAAGGTTAGTTCCAGAGCTAAGGGGAATGTCCTATGAAGAAAGATTAAGGGAAATCGGCCTGACGACACTGGAGGACAGGAGGGTCAGGGGAGACATGATAACGACATATAAAATACTGCGTGGAATAGACAAGGTGGACAAGGACAGGATGTTCCAGGGAGGGGACACAGAAACAAGAGGCCACAATTGGAAGTTGAAGACACAAATGAGTCAGAGAGATAGTAGGAAGTATTTCTTCAGTCATAGAGTTGTAAGGCAGTGGAATAGCCTAGAAAATGACGTAGTGGAGGCAGGAACCATACACAGTTTTAAGACGAGGTTTGATAAAGCTCATGGAGCGGGGAGAGAGAGGGTCTAGTAGCAACCGGTGAAGAGGCGGGGCCAGGAGCTAGGACTCGACCCCTGCAACCACAAATAGGTGAGTACAAATAGGTGAGTACACACACACACACACACACACACACACACACACACACACACACACACGCACACACACAGGAACTGTGAATCGACCCCTGCAACCACATGTAGGTAAGTACACATGCACGCACACACCCACACACTAAGAAGCAGGAGCCAGGTGTTGCAAACACGAGTCTGATATATACACAGGTGCGTGTGTGTGTGTGTGGGCTGACCTGTGGGTCACTCTAAGACCCAGTCTGGCAGTGCAACACTCCACAAGATGTATGACAGTTGGAGCACTCAACGCCGATAGAAAGAGCTGTCAGCGCTCACTTAAGGCTTGATAGAAAACCTATTTGAAACTCACAACCCGATCCATTACAGTCATGGGAGAAGATAGATTGGCCAGGACATATACGACCGACAAGATGTATCACTTGTACAAATCCATGTCGTTATTCGGCTGGTGTATTGGCCACTCTTTGACCGATTCAGGACAGATCCCCCGACACAAGAGGCGTTTACCTGGGCGTAATACATCATCAGCTGGGCGTAATGCTGAGTGCTGGGGTGTGGTCGAGGAGGAAGGGAAGAAAGAGATAAAGCAGACACAAAAGACGGGAGTAAGTGCAGGAGCAACGACAGACACAGGATATAGAGGAACAAAAGCAGAGAGCAGTAACAAGTAACAGAAGTTAACGGAACAACAGCAGACTCAGAAGTAACAACAAACCCAGGAGTAACAATTAACAAGACACAAGTAAAAAGGTAACAGACACAAATACACAAGCGAATACAGCCACAGAAACAGCACTGTAGACACAGGAGCAGCAGCAGACTAAGGAATCAGAGGGCCAACAGCAGACACCAACGACAGGAACAGCAATAGCCACAGGAGGAACAAGTAACAACAGGTACTGGAGTAATAGCAGGTACAGAGCAGATACAGCAGACACACAAGTTGCGTCACATACACAAGTAACATCACACACACACAAGGAACATCACATATACGAACAGTAGATATATTAATAGCAGACACAGTAACAGCACACCCGCAAGTAACAGCAGATAACAGAAGCAGAGTAGTCTACCTGGAGGGCATTCCGGGGATCAACGTCCCCGCGGCCCGGTCCACGACCAGGCCTCCCGGTGGATCAGGGCCTGATCAACGAGGCTGTTACTGCTGGCCGCACGCAATCCAACGTACGAGCCACAGCCCGACTGACCCGGCACCGTCTTTAGGTATCTGTCCAGCTCCCTCTTGAAGACAACCAGGGGTCTTCCCGTAATACCCCTTATTGCTGGTGGGAAGCTCTTGAACAGTCTTGGGCCCCGGACACTTATTGTGTTTTCTCTTAGTGTACCAGTGACGCCCCTACTTTTCACTGAGGGTATGTTGCATCGCCTGCCCAGTCTTTTGCTTTCGTTTTTAGTGATTGCTGTGTGCACATTAGGGACCATTCTCTCCAGAATCTTCCAGGTGTAGATTATGATCTCTCTCACCTGCGCTCTAGTGAGTACAAGTCAAGTGCTTCCAGGCGTTCCCAGTAGTTAAGGTGTTTGATGGAACTTATACGTGCAGTAAAGGTTCTCTGTACATTCTCTAGCTCTGCAATTTCACCTGCCTTGAATGGGGATGTTAATGTACAGCAGTATTCCAGCCTAGAAAGAATAAGTGATTTAAAAAGGATCATCATTGGCTTAGCATCTCTTGTCTTGAATGTTCTCATTATCCATCCTATCAGTTTCCTAGCAGATGTGATAGTGGCATTGTTGTGGTCCTTGAAGGTGAGGTCTTCGGACATTACCACTCCCAGGTCCTTCACATTACTTTTCCTCTCTATTGTGTGATTGGAGTTTCTAGTATATTCAGTCCTAGTTATTATTTCCTCCAGTTTTCCATAACTGAGTAGTTGGAATTTGTCTTCATTGAACATCATATTGTTCTCTGTTGCCCACTGAAAAAATTGGTTTACATCTTCTTGGAGCTTTGCCGTGTCCTCAATGGATGACATTCTCATGCAGATACTAGTATCGTCTGCAAAAGATGATACAGTGCTGTGGTTTACATCTCTATGTCTGATATGAGAATAAAGAACAAGATAGGTGCGAGTACTGTGCCTTGTGGGACAGAGCTCTTCATTATGGCATTATTATTATTATAATCAAAAAGAAGCGCTAAGCCACATTCATTATGGCAGCATCTGACTTAACTCTGTTTACCACTACTCTTTGTGTGCGATTGGTTAGAAAGTTGAAGATCCATCTGTCTATTTTGCCGGTTATCCCTTTAGCACGCATTTTGTGTGCTATTACACCATGGTCGCGCTTGTCAAAGGCTTTTGCAAAGTCTGTGTATACTACATCCGCATTCTGTTTGTTTTCCAGTGCATCTAGGACCATATCATAGTGGTCAAACAGTTGCGAAAGGCAGGAGCGACCTGCTCTGAAACCATGTTGCCCTGGGTTGTGCAATTTTTGGGAGTCCAGGTGGTTTGCTATCCTGCTTCTTAGGACTCTTTCAAAGATTTTTATGATGTGGGACGTTAAAGCTATTGGTCAAAAGTTCTTAGCTACTGCTTTGCTGCCTACTCCCCTACAAGGACCACAAACAGACGTGTCACTTATGAAAAAAAAAAAACCACAGAATTGAATCGACCTTCGCCAAAAAGATTCCAGATAAAGGCCAATAATTTTGTCCTCTTTAGGTTATTTTCCTCGTCTTCAAATGCATTTACGTCCATTTTGCAATACAGAGAACAGAACTGTGTCACATAATCAAGGTGAAGGCTCGTTGATAATGTAGTGGTGGTACAAACTTAGGATTCCTGTTATTGATGTTTCTAGTTATGGACCCAAACAATCTAGTGATCTAGTTGCCTCACTGTGAATGCTAGTACACTTTTGCCTTGGCGTCTCGTTTCCGGTTTGCTTAAAAAGCAGTGAGTTCAGTCTCTTTTAAATTATTATTATTATTACTATTTTAATTATTTATGGTAAAGATTTAGTCAACATAGGTTGCACAGTGCCTATGGAATGGGTGTGGGGTGTAAGTGGATTCGATCCATATAAGAAGATAGGTCCAATTCCCTTGACGAAGACCCCTTTAATAGTATCAAGGCGGCTTGTAAAGGGACACACTCTTAAAAAGACCCAGAATGAGAGGGAGAGAGATTGGAAGCACAAGAATCACATGAACAGGAGGAAGATAAAATGATCATATCAATAAAGAAGACATAAAAAATGGGTGAGGATGAGGATATACACAAGTGGACAAGGATGACCAAGAGAGAATTCACAACAGAGGATTTAAGTTGGATATAACATGAGGTTTAGAGAGGGACGGAGGATATCATTGGTATGGACTCAAGAGCTAGTCAGCGGATGAGTGAGTCTGGAAAGCAGTTGTCGCCCAAGTAGTGTGACTTCCTACTCTTCTTCGTGAAAGTTCCGCGTCGTGAAAGTTCTGCAGCGACAATAACAAACGACAAAAACAAACGAAAACAGGTTCTGGCGCTCTTTTAAGATTATGTGCCGACGACCCCGGTAAAGCTATGATGATCCCGGTGGTGCTACGACTACATTAGTGCTGCACCGACAAAAAATAGTACGACCTAAATAAGAATAATACTACAATACTACTACTACTACAATAATGACGACCTATCGGTTGTACCTGGACCATTAACTTTGTTATATCTGTGTCTAATAAAAGGAATAATATTAATAGAGAAGTAAATAATTAAACTGAATGTCAAAGAAATAAAGTTAGAAGCCTGTGAGAACATGAACGTAGATACGCAGGTTTATGGAGCAAATTGTAATGTGAACAGACTGACTTATAGTCAAGACAAGACAAGAAAGTTTAGGCAAGACTCCCATGTGGAGTGAGCTGGGAAAATGGGACAGGCGAAAAATAGCGTTGGAGACTGTCCACAGTCGTAGAGGAAGTGCCAGAGCTTAACCCAGCCGTTAGAAGCCTAGGATACATAAGAACATAAGAACATAAGAACGAAGGAACACTGCAGAAGGCCTACTGGCCCATGCGAGGCAGGTCCAAGTCTCCTACCGGCTTAAGCCAATGCACCCAACCTAGTCAGGTCAGGTCACATTGACTTAAGGGAGGAACACGGCAACCGACCTGGTAGCACAAGCTATCAGGTCTAACTCACACCCACCCACATCCACTCATGTATTTATCCAACCTATTTTTAAAGCTACACAACGTTCTGGCCTCTATAACGGTACTTGGGAGTTTGTTCCACTCATCCACAACTCTATTACCAAACCAGTACTTTCCTATATCCTTCCTGAATCTGAATTTTTCCAATTTAAAACCATTGCTGCGAGTCCTGTCTAGGCTAGATATTTTCAGCACACTATTTACATCCCCTTTATTTATTCCTGTCTTCCATTTATACACCTCAATCATATCCCCCCTAATTCTACGTCTTTCTAGAGAGTGCAGATTCAGGGCCCTTAGTCTATCCTCATAGGGAAGGTTTCTGATACATGGGATCAACTTTGTCATCCTCCTTTGTACATTTTCCAGAGAATTTATATCCATTCTGTAATAAGGTGACCAAAACTGTGCAGCATAATCTAAATGAGGCCTAACCAAGGATGTATAGAGTTGAAGAACAACCTGAGGACTCCTATTATTTATGCTTCTTGATATGAAGCCAAGGATTCTATTAGCTTTATTGCGAACACTTATGCACTGTTGTCTTGGTTTCAGATTACTGCTAACCAGAACTCCTAAATCTTTTTCGCAATCCGTAATATTAAGATCTACATTATTTAATTTATATGTGGTATGGTTATTGTCCTGTCCAACATTTAGAACTTTGCATTTGTCTATATTAAACTGCATCTGCCACTTCTCCGACCACTGCATCAGTCTATTCAAATCTTCCTGGAGTGCTCGAATGTCCTCGTCAGAATGAATTCGACGGCCTATTTTGGTGTCATCGGCAAACTTGCCGATGTCGCTCTTTATGCCCTCATCTATGTCGTTTATGTAGATTGTGAACAGCAGGGGGCCCAACACTGACCCCTGTGGAACACCGCTCGTGACACTTCCCCACTCTGATTTCTCCCCATTTATGCAAACTCTCTGCTGCCTATTTGTCAACCATGCCTCTATCCAGGAAAAAATTTCTCCTCCTATTCCATGTGCTTTAATTTTCCTCAATAGTCTCTGATGTGGGACCCTGTCAAAAGCCTTACTGAAATCCATATACACAATATCATATTCATTACCATGATCTACCTCCTCAAATACCTTAGTGAAAAAAGTTAATAAATTCGTAAGGCAGGAACGCCCCTTTGTAAAACCATGCTGAGATTCGTTGATTAATTTATGCTTTTCAAGGTGGCTACGAACTGCCTCGGCAATTATTGATTCCATAAATTTTCCCACTATGGAGGTTAGGCTTATTGGTCTATAGTTCGAAGCTAAGGACCTGTCACCTGTTTTGAAAATAGGTATCACATTTGCCATTTTCCACTTATCTGGCACCATGCCAGTTTGTAGTGATATGTTGAAAAGATTAGCCAAAGGTGTGCTAAGCTCCTCTTTACATTCCTTTAGAACCCTTGCATACAGTTCATCAGGGCCTGGGGATTTGTTAGGTTTTAATTTATCTATTTGCCTAAGGACCATGTCACTTGTGACCCTAATAGTGCACAGTTTATTATCGTCCTGTTCTACATAATTTATCATTACTGGAATATCGCTGGTATCCTCCTGTGTAAAAACTGAGAGGAAGTATGTGTTAAAAATTCTACACATTTCCTTATCACTGTCAGTGAGCTGACCCGAGGAACTTTTGAGTGGGCCTATCTTGTCCCTGATCTTACTTCTGTATACCTGAAAGAATCCTTTTGGGTTAGTCTTCGATTCTCTTGCAACTTTAACCTCATAATCTCTTTTTGCTTTTCTAATTCCCTTTTTTATTTCTCTCTTTAACTGAATATATCGATTTCTCAATTGCCCCTCTCCTCTTTTGATTTGCCTATATATGCCTCTCTTTTGACCAATCAGATATTTTAATCTATTGTTCATCTATTTAGGATCATTTTTGTTTGATCTGATTTCCCTATTTGGAACATAATTTGACTGAGCAGCTAGAACTATGCCCTGGAAAGCATCATATCGGCAACCATCACCACCTACCTGACCCTTAGTCAGGTCATTCCAGTTCAGCCCACCTAAGTAATTTTTCAGTCCTATGAAATCAGCCAAGCGAAAGTCAGGGACGGAGACTTGATTGCCATTATTAGGGGAATTCCATGATATATTAAAACTGAGTGATTTGTGATCACTTTCCCCAAGCTCATCATTAACCTCAAGATTATTAATTAGTGTTTCCCTACTGGCAAGAACCAAGTCAAGGAGGTTATTTCCCCTAGTTGGCTCTGTCACAAACTGTTTTAAAAAACAATCCTGGATCGTATCAAGAAAGTCACCTGACTCTAAATTTCCTGTCAAATTGCTCCAGTCAATCTGTCTATAGTTGAAATCTCCCATTAGCACAACATTTTCGTATGTAGATGCCTTACGAATTTCGTCCCATAGAAGTTTACTGCACTCCCTATCAAGATTTGGGGCCCTGTAAATCACACCCAAAATTAGTTTTTCTCGGCCCTCGAGAAGCTGTAACCAAACAGATTCAGTGGCTGACGCTTCTAATTTAATATCTTGTCTAACACAACAATTTAAATTGTCTCTGACATACATCGCTACTCCACCACCTTTCCTGTTGACCCTGTCAGTGTGGAATAATTTATAGCCTTGTATGTGACATTCAGAGGGCATCTCTCTATCTTTCAGATTGAGCCAGGTCTCTGTTATAGCAATAATATCTATGTTTCCTGCACTTGCAATTAATCTTAGCTCATCTATCTTATTTCTTACACTCCTGCTATTAGTATAGTAAACCTTAAGGGAGCTAGTCCCTTGCTGCCCTCTGGGGACTAGCTCCCTTAAGGTTTACTATACTAATAGCAGGAGTGTAAGAAATAAGATAGATGAGCTAAGATTAATTGCAAGTGCAGGAAACATAGATATTATTGCTATAACAGAGACCTGGCTCAATCTGAAAGATAGAGAGATGCCCTCTGAATGTCACATACAAGGCTATAAATTATTCCACACTGACAGGGTCAACAGGAAAGGTGGTGGAGTAGCGATGTAGTGGCCTGGCTTAGGGTTGGTTACACGTACCTCTGGCAGTTTCACAGACGCAGTTCAAAGTATGTGGTCAGACATATAGTCAATTTCTTAAAACACCTTATACTTTACTCTTCAATGACTGACAAATATAGTGACAGTGTAAGAACTTATGTGGTATATCAAGGTATCTTATTAAGGAACGTAAGATAATACATTAAGCAATTATAGTAAATTTCCTTGGAACAGATAAGACAACTGTAAATATTGATATAATCTTGTTAACCCTCATACGGCTTAGTTTCTAGGCCTTTTCTGCAGCCATATACTTCTGCGCTACCGTCCACAGGATGGATATACAGTGCAAAATAAACTAGCCACTTCGACGTCAAAATCTATATTTAAAATCCACTCAGTTTTGAATGTCTTGCAGGATATTGCTAATTTTTTATATGCACAAGGAATTGCTAAGCGCAAGAGGGTCATACAACGCCTGGGAAATCAGAGGTTATCTAGTTTGATCCGTGAAAGGCGATATCTCCGATTCCTTGGATCAAGATATCTTCGCTAGTTTCAAGGCTCCCCTACCTTCACCGTCCACAGAAGGAAACCAATGGATAGAATTTACATAATATAAACGCAACGCACGGGGTTAAACATTAAGTAAACGTGAGTTTCCACTGGGTTTGACTCCTCGTCTCTCCTCCTGCTGGCCCACTAAGTCAGTTTCGGTGATTTTTTTTTAATTGCCCCAAAATGTATTAATTTCTAAGCCCAGGAAACTGCAAGAGTTGTGAGATAAAGAAGCATCAGGTTGTACCGCAGTTGACGCAGGTAGCGCAGTTGACGCAGGTAGCGCAGTTGACGTAGGTAGCGCAGTTGAAGCAGGTAGCGCAGTTGACGCAGGTAGCGCAGTTGACGCAGGTAGAACAGTTGACGCAGGTAGCACAGCTGACGCAGGTAGCACAGTTGACGCAGGTAGCGCAGTTGAAGCAGGTAGCACAGTTGAAGCAGGTAGCGCAGTTGACGCAGGAAGAACAGTTGAGGCAGGTAGCACAGTTGGCGCAGGTAGCGCAGTTGAAGCAGGTAGCGCAGTTGAAGCAGGTAGAACAGTTGACGCAGGTAGCACAGCTGACGCAGGTAGCACAGTTGACGCAGGTAGCGCAGTTGGCGCAGGTAGCACAGTTGAAGCAGGTAGCGCAGTTGACGCAGGTAGATCAGTTGACGCAGGTAGCACAGCTGACGCAGGTAGCACAGTTGACGCAGGTAGCGCAGTTGGCGCAGGTAGCACAGTTGACGCAGGTAGCGCAGTTGACGCAGGTAGCGCAGTTGACGCAGGTAGCACAGTTGACGCAGGTAGCGCAGTTGAAGCAGGTAGCGCAGTTGACGCAGGTAGAACAGTTGACGCAGGTAACACAGCTGACGCAGGTAGCACAGTTGACGCAGGTAGCGCAGTTGGCGCAGGTAGCACAGTTGACGCAGGTAGCGCAGTTGGCGCAGGTAGCACAGTTGACGCAGGTAGCGCAGTTGACGCAGGTAGCGCAGTTGACGCAGGTAGCGCAGTTGACGCAGGTAGCACAGTTGACGCAGGTAGCGCA
The DNA here is from genome assembly GCF_038502225.1 of Cherax quadricarinatus. Lineage (NCBI taxonomy): Eukaryota > Metazoa > Arthropoda > Malacostraca > Decapoda > Parastacidae > Cherax > Cherax quadricarinatus. Next base: position 46,235,152 of record NC_091310.1, on the reverse strand, counting down.
GTTGACGCAGGTAGCGCAGTTGACGCAGGTAGCACAGTTGGCGCAGGTAGCACAGTTGACGCAGGTAGCGCAGTTGACGCAGGTAGCGCAGTTGACGCAGGAAGCACAGTTGGCACAAGTAGCGCAGTTGACGCAGGTAGCACAGTTGACGCAGGTAGCACAATTGGCGCAGGTAGCACAGTTGGTGCAGGTAGCGCAGTTGACGCAGGTAGCGCAGTTGACGCAGGTAGCGCAGTTGGCGCAGGTAGCGCAGTTGACGCAGGTAGCGCAGTTGACGCAGGTAGCGCAGTTGGCGCAGGTAGCGCAGTTGACGCAGGTAGCGCAGTTGGCGCAGGTAGCACAGTTGACGCAGGTAGCGCAGTTGACGCAGGTAGCGCAGTTGACGCAGGTAGCGCAGTTGACGCAGGTAGCGCAGTTGGCGCAGGTAGCACAGTTGACGCAGGTAGCGCAGTTGGCGCAGGTAGCGCAGTTGGCGCAGGTAGCGCAGTTGACGCAGGTAGCACAGTTGGAGCAGGTAGAGCAGTTGACGCAGGTAGCACAGTTGACACAGGTAGCACAGTTGGCGCAGGTAGCACAGTTGGCGCAGGTAGCGCAGTTGACGCAGGTACCACAGTTGGCGCAAGTAGCGCAGTTGACGCAGGTAGCACAGTTGACGCAGGTAGCACACTTGGCGCAGGTAGCACAGTTGGCGCAGGTAGCGCAGTTGACGCAGGTAGCGCAGTTGACGCAGGTAGCGCAGGTAGCGCAGTTGGCACAGGTAGCGCAGTTGACGCAGGTAGCACAGTTGACGCAGGTAGAGCAGTTGACGCAGGTAGCGCAGTTGGCGCAGGTAGCGCAGGTAGCGCAGTTGACGCAGGTAGCGTAGTTGACGCAGGTAGCGCAGTTGACGCAGGTAGCGCAGTTGGCGCAGGTAGCGCAGTTGGCGCAGGTAGCACAGTTGGCGCAGGTAGCACAGTTGGCGCAGGTAGCGCAGTTGACGCAGGTAGCACAATTGGCGCAGGTAGCACAGTTGGCGCAAGTAGCACAGTTGGCGCAGGTAGCACAGTTGGCGTAGGTAGCGCAGCTGGCGCAGGTAGCACAGTTGGCGCAGGTAGCGCAGTTGATGCAGGTAGCGCAGTTGGCGCAGGTAGCGCAGTTGACGCAGGTAGCGCAGTTGACGCAGGTAGCACAGTTGGCACAGGTAGCACAGTTGGCGCAGGTAGCGCAGTTGACGCAGGTAGCACAGTTGACGCAGGTAGCACAGTTGGCGCAGGTAGCGCAGTTGACGCAGGTAGCGCAGTTGGCGCAGGTAGCGCAGTTGGCACAGGTAGCGCAGTTGGCGCAGGCAGCGCAGTTGACGAAGGTAGCACAGTTGACGCAGGTAGCGCAGTTGCCGCAGGTAGCGCAGTTGACGCAAGTATCGCAGTTGACGCAAGTAGCGCAGTGGCCGCAGGTAGCGCAGTTGACGCAGGTAGCGCAGTTGGCGCAGGTAGCGCAGTTGACGCAGGTAGCCCAGTTGCCGCAGGTAGCACACTTGGCGCAGGTAGCACAGATGGCGCAGGTAGCACAGTTGGCGCAGGTAGCACAGTTGTCACAAGTAGCACAGTTGGCGCAGGTAGCACAGTTGGCGCAGGTAGCGCAGTTGGCACAGGTAGCGCAGTTGACGCAGGTAGCGCAGTTGGCGCAGGTAGCGCAGTTGGCGCAGGCAGCGCAGTTGACGAAGGTAGCACAGTTGACGCAGGTAGCGCAGTTGCCGCAGGTAGCGCAGTTGACGCAGGTAGCACAGTTGGCGCAGGTAGCACAGTTGACGCAGGTAGCGCAGTTGGCGCAGGTAGCACAGTTGGCGCAGGTAGCACAGTTCGCGCAGGTAGTGCAGTTGACGCAGGTAGCACAGTTGGCGCATGGGGCATGCAAAGAGTACGTAACCTTTATTCGGCGCATGTACACACCCTCATTTACAGGCTATCTCCCCCAACCAGCGAACCAGGTTGCTAAGAGTTGATGATGGGGCCCCGTCGTTCAACTAGTGACCAGGTTCTAGCCAATAAGAAGATGGTTTTGGCAATCGCAGAGGTTATGTGGGTACCACTCTCCTGTCTGCCCTTGTCATTCCCATTCTAGAGCTGGTTGAAGCACGGTCTGCTATCTTGTGGCTTCTATTTCTGCCTTGCTTACCGTGGACTGCACTATACTTATCACTGTACATAGTGTACATATTGCTGTTCTAAATTGGTGAAGGATAATATAAGTCTAAACTTTTTCTGCTGTGTTTATTTTGCTCCCATTACACCCGGGATAACAGGCCATTTGGAATCCTGGGTTGTAATAGCGCAGGTAGCACAGTTGGCGCAGGTAGCACAGTTGGCGCAGGTAGCGCAGCTGGCACAGGTAGCACAGTTGGCGCAGGTAGCGCAGATGACGCAGGTAGCGCAGTTGGCGCAGGTAGCACAGTTGGCGCAGGTAGCACAGTTGGCGCAGGTAGCGCAGTTGACGCAGGTAGCACAGATGGCGCAGGTAGCACAGTTGGCGTAGGTAGCGCAGTTGGCGCAGGTAGCAGAGTTGGCGCAGGTAGCAGAGTTGGCGCAGGTAGCAGAGTTGACGCAGGTAGCACAGTTGGCGCAGGTAGCGCAGTTGGCGCAGGTAGCGCAGTTGGCGCAGGTAGCAGAGCTGGCGCAGGTAGTTGAGTTGGCGCAGGTAGCAGAGTTGGCGCAGGTAGCAGAGTTGGCGCAGGTAGCAGACGGGTAATTCGAAGATAGCCAGATCCTGGGATCGAATCCTACTGTTACTACTCCAGTAGTAGTAGCACCAGTAGTAGTAGTAGTGGTAGTATTAGTACTAATGGTAGTAGTAGCACTAGTAGTAGTAGCAGCAGCAGTAGTAGTAAGAGTAGCACTACTATTAGTAGTAACAGCAGCAGTAGTAGTAGCACTAGCAGTAGTAACAGTAGTAGTAGTAGCAGCAGCAATAGTAGTAGCAGCAGTAGCAGTAGTAGTGGTAGTAGTAGTAGCAGCAGTAGTAATAATGGTAGTAGTAGCACTAGTAATAGCAGCAGCAGCTGTAGTAAACATCAGAACAGACCGAAACATCATTTAAAGTTTCCTCTGGAACTTTATTAGTGAATCGTCTAGATTCCTGTTCATTGATTTGTGTGTGTGTGTGTGTGTGTGTGTGTGTGTGTACTCACCTAGTTGAGGTTGCGGGGGTCGAGTCCGAGCTCCTGGCCCCGCCTCTTCACTGATCGCTACTAGGTCACTCTCCCTGAACCGTGAGCTTTATCATACCTCTGCTTAAAGCTATGTATGGATCCTGCCTCCACTACATCGCTTCCCAAACTATTCCACTTACTGACTACTCTGTGGCTGAAGAAATACTTCCTAACATCCCTGTGATTCATCTGTGTCTTCAACTTCCAACTGTGTCACCTTGTTACTGTGTCCAATCTCTGGAACATCCTGTCTTTGTCCTGTCTTTGTGTGTGTGCGTGTGCGTGTGTGTGTGTGTTTGTGCGTGTGTGTGTGTGTGTGTGGGTTAGAATCGTGAGTAACTATCTTTACAAAGCACACGTCCCAGTGTCACTGTCCTTCCTGTGTGTGCTCGCTCCACACCAAATTATCGGCCGTGCAAGTATCTCTTAGCTCGAGCCAGGCACCCACACCGCGTCCGTGCCCGCATTAAGTACCCAGGAGGAGGGGAAAGCCACGGTCACACACACACTATATCTCGTTCCAACTGTGGCCCGAAGACGCACACCATACTAATGAAGCCTTGATTAATGACTTGTTATATTGGCAGAAGCGTCAGGCATGAGCTATCCCCTTCATCAGAACGACGGTCGCGTCTGCCGAGGCAAATGTACGGCCACCAACGTTAATCATTACGCTTGTCGACAACCCAGTGAAACTTCCAAATCAATCAACCTTAAAAGATATAACGGTACAGAGGTCCTCCAGCTATCGTCTAGTTAGGTACAACTCTTATTAAACTCGTGGGAAACTGATGAACTCGTAGTAAGTCAAATAAGATGTAGGGAATGAGAGGTAATTAGGTTTGACCAGAGAAAAAAGAAAGTCGGAGTAAGTCCTTTGAATCAAGAGTATTTCGCGAGTATCATTGCAGCTTCCCTGAAGGATCGTACAGTTGTACAAACTGGCTTATGGACAGCACTGGTTGGTGATGTTAAGAGAGAAAAAAGAGTTTAGAGGTTACCAGGGCGGGATAAGAGTGAAGTTATTAGACCTTAACGAGAAGAAAGATTCTTTGAAGGGTGTGGGAACAGTGTCAGTCGGCGCCCTCCACATGCTCACACTCTCCACCCTGCTCACACTCTCCACCCTGCTCACACTCTCCACCCTGCTCTCACACTCCACCCTGCTCACACTCTCCACACTGCTCACACTCTCCACACTGCTCACACTCTCCACACTGCTCACGCACTCCACCTGCTCACACACTACATTCCAATTAACAACAGGAAATTTAGAAATAAATTCCAGTTGTTTCAACAAAATAATTCATTAAGATATTAACTGCAAGTATGTGTAAAACAGGTTTATGTCTGTGGTAAAACATAAGATAGACTGGAGGACACCGGCTACATAACACTGACTTCTACATGCGGTTAGCAAACTAAACATAAAGTCTTTATTCAGATTATTAACCTCAGAGGGTTAATCCAGAATATTGTTGAAAGTTACACTGTAACTTATAGACGGGATGTCTAACCCGTCTCAACAACCACAGATCAGTAGTGAAGAGTACCTAGACCAGCAGTGAAGAGTACCTAGACCAGCAGTGAAGAATACCTAGACCAGTAGTGAAGAGTACCTAGACCAGCAGTGAAGAGTACCTAGACCAGTAGTGAAGAGTACCTAGACCAGTAGTGAAGAGTACCTAGACCAGCAGTGAAGAGTACCTAGACCAGCAGTGAAGAGTACCTAGACCAGTAGTGAAGAGTACCTAGACCAGTAGTGAAGAGTACCTAGACCAGTAGTGAAGAGTACCTAGACCAGCAGTGAAGAGTACCTTGACCAGCAGTGAAGAGTACCTAGACCAGCAGTGAAGAGTACCTAGACCAGCAGTGAAGAGTACCTTGACCAGCAGTGAAGAGTACCTAGACCAGCAGTGAAGAGTACCTAGACCAGCAGTGAAGAGTACCTAGACCAGTAGTGAAGAGTACCTAGACCAGCAGTGAAGAGTACCTAGACCAGCAGTGAAGAGTACCTAGACCAGCAGTGAAGAGTACCTAGACCAGCAGTGAAGAGTACCTAGACCAGCATTGAAGAGTACCTAGACCAGCATTGAAGAGTACCTAGACCAGCAGTGAAGAGTACCTAGACCAGCAGTGAAGAGTACCTAGACCAGCAGTGAAGAGTACCTAGACCAGTAGTGAAGAGTACCTAGACCAGCAGTGAAGAGTACCTAGACCAGCAGTGAAGAGTACCTAGACCAGCAGTGAAGAGTACCTAGACTAGCAGTGAAGAGTACCTAGACCAGCAATGAAGAGTACCTTGACCAGCAGTGAAGAATACCTTGACCAGCAGTGAAGAGTACCTAGACCAGCAGTGAAGAGTACCTAGACCAGCAGTGAAGAGTACCTTGACCAGCAGTGAAGAGTACCTAGACCAGCAGTGAAGAGTACCTAGACCAGCAGTGAAGAGTACCTAGACCAGCAGTGAAGAGTACCTAGACCAGTAGTGAAGAGTACCTAGACCAGTAGTGAAGAGTACCTAGACCAGCAGTGAAGAGTACCTAGACCAGCAGTGAAGAGTACCTAGACCAGTAGTGAAAAGTACCTTGACCAGTAGTGAAGAGTACCTAGACCAGTAGTGAAGAGTACCTAGACCAGCAGTGAAGAGTACCTAGACCAGCAGTGAAGAGTACCTAGACCAGTAGTGAAGAGTACCTAGACCAGTAGTGAAAAGTACCTTGACCAGTAGTGAAGAGTACCTAGACCAGCAGTGAAGAGTACCTTGACCAGCAGTGAAGAATACCTTGACCAGCAGTGAAGAGTACCTAGACCAGCAGTGAAGAGTACCTAGACCAGCAGTGAAGAGTACCTAGACCAGTAGTGAAGAGTACCTAGACCAGCAGTGAAGAGTACCTAGACCAGCAGTGAAGAGTACCTAGACCAAGTGAAGAGTACCTAGACCAGCAGTGAAGAGTACCTAGACCAGTAGTGAAGAGTACCTAGACCAGTAGTGAAGAGTACCTAGACCAGCAGTGAAGAGTACCTAGACCAGCAGTGAAGAGTACCTAGACCAGCAGTGAAGAGTACCTAGACCAGTAGTGAAGAGTACCTAGACCAGTAGTGAAGAGTACCTAGACCAGCAGTGAAGAGTACCTAGACCAGCAGTGAAGAGTACCTAGACCAGTAGTGAAGAGTAGCTAGACCAGTAGTGAAGAGTACCTAGACCAGTAGTGAAGAGTACCTAGACCAGTAGTGAAGAGTACCTAGACCAGTAGTGAAGAGTACCTAGACCAGTAGTGAAGAGTACCTAGACCAGTAGTGAAGAGTACCTAGACCAGCAGTGAAGAGTACCTAGACCAGCAGTGAAGAGTACCTAGACCAGTAGTGAAGAGTACCTAGACCAGTAGTGAAGAGTACCTAGACCAGTAGTGAAGAGTACCTAGACCAGCAGTGAAGAGTACCTAGACCAGCAGTGAAGAGTACCTAGACCAGTAGTGAAGAGTACCTAGACCAGCAGTGAAGAGTACCTAGACCAGTAGTGAAGAGTACCTAGACCAGTAGTGAAGAGTACCTAGACCAGCAGTGAAGAGTACCTAGACCAGCAGTGAAGAGTACCTAGACCAGTAGTGAAGAGTACCTAGACCAGTAGTGAAGAGTACCTAGACCAGTAGTGAAGAGTACCTAGACCAGCAGTGAAGAGTACCTAGACCAGCAGTGAAGAGTACCTAGACCAGTAGTGAAGAGTACCTAGACCAGCAGTGAAGAGTACCTAGACCAGTAGTGAAGAGTACCTAGACCAGTAGTGAAGAGTACCTAGACCAGCAGTGAAGAGTACCTAGACCAGCAGTGAAGAGTACCTAGACCAGCAGTGAAGAGTACCTAGACCAGTAGTGAAGAGTACCTAGACCAGTAGTGAAGAGTACCTAGACCAGCAGTGAAGAGTACCTAGACCAGCAGTGAAGAGTACCTAGACCAGTAGTGAAGAGTACCTAGACCAGTAGTGAAGAGTACCTAGACCAGTAGTGAAGAGTACCTAGACCAGTAGTGAAGAGTACCTAGACCAGTAGTGAAGAGTACCTAGACCAGTAGTGAAGAGTACCTAGACCAGTAGTGAAGAGTACCTAGACCAGCAGTGAAGAGTACCTAGACCAGCAGTGAAGAGTACCTAGACCAGTAGTGAAGAGTACCTAGACCAGTAGTGAAGAGTACCTAGACCAGTAGTGAAGAGTACCTAGACCAGCAGTGAAGAGTACCTAGACCAGCAGTGAAGAGTACCTAGACCAGTAGTGAAGAGTACCTAGACCAGCAGTGAAGAGTACCTAGACCAGTAGTGAAGAGTACCTAGACCAGTAGTGAAGAGTACCTAGACCAGCAGTGAAGAGTACCTAGACCAGCAGTGAAGAGTACCTAGACCAGTAGTGAAGAGTACCTAGACCAGTAGTGAAGAGTACCTAGACCAGTAGTGAAGAGTACCTAGACCAGCAGTGAAGAGTACCTAGACCAGCAGTGAAGAGTACCTAGACCAGTAGTGAAGAGTACCTAGACCAGCAGTGAAGAGTACCTAGACCAGTAGTGAAGAGTACCTAGACCAGTAGTGAAGAGTACCTAGACCAGCAGTGAAGAGTACCTAGACCAGCAGTGAAGAGTACCTAGACCAGCAGTGAAGAGTACCTAGACCAGCAGTGAAGAGTACCTAGACCAGCAGTGAAGAGTACCTTGACCAGTAGTGAAGAGTACCTAGACCAGTAGTGAAGAGTACCTAGAGCTTTACTTCAGTCAATACTCTAACAGGATGGCTGGCGGGGGTGTTAAATAAAACATGTGATTTTCATACTTATTTGCCATCATTTTGGGACGATACCAAAACAAGGATGAAAACCACCTCAGTAGATGACACCGAGTGGCATGTCTAGTGTACTTCCTGGACACCTAACATCTTGTAGCATGGTGGCGTAGTGGACTAAGTCGTCGAGAGTTTAGTCTAGCTTCCCTAGAGGCTGGATAAATGACTCGGGTTCGTCCCCGACTAGTCGAAGCATTGTGTTATTTTCCTTAAACCATTTTTCTCCGTTATATATATATATATATATATATATATATATATATATATATATATATATATATATATATATATATATATATATATATATATATATATATATATATATATATACAAAATAAGAACTGCAGAGGTTCTAGACCTTATGCACTGCAACAAGTGCCACGTCAGAAGCTATGCAATGTTGCAATAGGCAGGAGAGGTTGAGGAAAAAACTTTAGAGGAAGGGAACCAGTGTGAGCCTCGGCCATGACTTCACCCTGAGAGACGAAGAAGTACATTACTGCCCCCTCACTCTCCCCCTTCCCTCCCCTTCCTCCTCCTAATCGTTGGGGGGGGGGGGAGGATGAGTGTTGTTAATTACTTCATTAAAATTTCATATGTGAACCCAAGCAGCCTAAACTTACAGGGCGTCTTCCTCCTTCTGGAACGCAATGTTAATATTACGAAGCCGATTTAACGAGGGAACGGAACTTCACTATTTCGTTAAATTGGATGAAATGGGTTGCAAATTTAAAGCCAATTTGAAGAGACATTCCCCAGTTATCTCCCGATTCCAAGTTTTATTTCAAAGAAACTAGCGAGAAATTTGCTTTCACTTAAGGTGAATTAATTGTCACCATCCTGACCCTCCGCTGCATCACCCAATAAATATTGTGCCATTCTGGAGAGACAGACTCAAATATATTGAATGTGAGTTTAATGGAAATCAATATTTCACGCTATTTTATACATAAAACTGGTGATGTGCTCTGACGCACTCGAAGTTCACTCTCTGTCGTCGTTCACTGAAGAGACGCTTTATTTTCCAACGTTTGAAGCTTCATAGCAGAAGATTTTGAAAGTTGCCGGAGTCATACCAGGACGTCTGGTCACAGGACGTCTGGTCACAGAACGCCTGGTCACAGGACGTCTGGTCACAGAACGCCTGGTCACAGAACGCCTGGTCACAGGACGTCTGGTCACAGAACGCCTGGTCACAGAACGCCTGGTCACAGGACGTCTGGTCACAGAACGCCTGGTCACAGGGCGCCTGCAAATGCCAATTATGCCTAGAATCCTGGCCTAGTTATCCTACAACGTTAAAAAATTGAACCCAATCGTATTAGGCCTGGATTACCTGGAGATTATTCCGGGGATCAACGCCCCCGCGGCCATGTCCATGACCAGGCCTCCCGATGGATCAGGGCCTGATCAACTAGGCTGTTACTGCTGGCCGCACGCAGTCTAACGTACGAGCCACAGCCCGGCTGATCCGGCACTGACTTTAGGTATCTGTCCAGCTCTCTCTTGAAGGCAGCCAGGGGTTTATTGGCAATTCCCCTAATGCTTGATGGGAGGCTGTTGAACAGTTTTGGGCCCCGGACACTTATGGTGTTTTCCCTTAGTGTACCAATGGCGCCCCTACTTTTTATTGGCGGCATTTTGCATCGCCTGCCCAGTCTTTTACTTTCGTAGGGAGTGATTTCTGTGTGCAGATTTGGGACCATTCCTTCCAAGATTTTCCAAGTGTAGATTATGATATATCTCTCCCTCCTGCGTTCCAACAAGTACAAGTCAAGTGCTTCCAAGCGTTCCCAGTAGTTAAGGTGCTTGACAAAACTTATACGCGCAGTAAAGGATCTCTGTACACTCTCTAGATCTGCGATTTCACCTGCTTTGAATGGAGATGTTAATGTACAGCAGTATTCCAGCCTAGAGAGAACAAGTGATTTGAAAAGGATCATCATGGGCTTGGCATCTCTCGTTTTGAACGTTCTCATTATCCATCCTGTCATTTTCTTTGCACGTGCGATCGTGGCACTGTTGTGATCCTTGAAAGTGAGATCCTCGGACATTACTACTCCCAGGTCCCTTACATTATTTTTCCGCTCTATTGTATGGCCAGAGTCTGTAGTATACTCTGTTCTAGTTATTATCTCCTCCAGTTTTCCATAACGGAGTAGTTGGAATTTGTCCTCATTGAACATCTATTGTTTACCGTTGCCCACTGGAAAACTTTGTTTATATCTTCTTGGAGGTTAACCGCGTCCTCAGCAGATGACAGCCTCATGCAGATCCTAGTATCATTCGCAAAGGATGACACTGTGCTGTGATGTATATCTCTGTCTATGTCTGATATGAGGATAAGGAATAAGATGGGGCGAGTACTGTGCCTTGTGGAACAGAGTTCTTCACTATGGCAGCCTCCGATTTAACTCTGTTGACCACTTCTCTTTGTTCGATTTGTTAGGAAGTTGAAGATCCATCTCCCCACTTTCCCAGTTATTCCTTTAGCACGTATTTTATGGGCTATTACACCATGATCGCATTTGTCAAATGCTTTTGCAAAGTCTGTGTATATTACATCTGCATTCTGATTTTCTTCCAGTGCATCCAAGGCCATATCATAGTGATCCAGGCCTATTGTTATGAGCGAAATATAAGCGAGAATTCTGCGAAAAAATATCAATCACTTAAAGGTTTCCGCTGATAACAATATATTCAGTGCTCAACAACAAACTGGAGTACTAACATTATTAGTGCCATTACTCGCGAAATCGTAATGACACGATTGCAAACAAACCATACAACGGGTGGGGTTTGAACCCGCGGTCAGAGAGTCTCAAAACTCCAGACCGTCGCGTTAACCACTGGGCAAGCTTGGTCTGGAATTCTGCGACTCTCTGGCCGCGGGTTCAAACCCCACCCGTGGTATGGTTAGTGTCATTAGTAGTGTCAACCCCTTCGTAGAATGAATTCTCTACCATATACACTCCTTGATTTAAATTTATCCGCATTTATTGCTACTCAGCATCACACGTGGTTTAGGGGACACAAGTATAGACGGAAATAAAGATTATGAGAGGGTAAATTCCCCTCATCCGCCTGTCCTCGCATTCATGACTCTGTGGGACGGCAGCAGGGAACAAGAAGATTAATTTGATAGCATTATTATGCACCCGATTGCCGGGTCACCATCTGGAAAACACCCGTATCAGGACTTGGTTCCTGGTGAATACATCATCATATGCACCCAGTACCCATCTTGTGGGAGCCAGACAACAATTTACCTAAGCACATACAGTAATTGGTCTCGGAACGCAGTTCCAGGTTTTTAGTACCCATCCAGATTAAGAATGTAAGGACGAGGGATGGATAGGGGCCGGACAGGTGATGGGAAAGTGTGAGGAAAAAAAAAACACCGGATGTAGTATATTTCATTAGATTTGTCAGGGTCATTGAGGATGGACGAGCATTAAAGTGCGGAGGACGAGACACGGGGTGTTGTGTCCTTGAACCAGGAGAGCAACCAATGATTCCAGGGACGGGAAATTTGTGGGCTTGTATAGAGATAAGAGAACCTCTCGCACACCTCAGCACTAGATTGCTCTCTGGAATCTCATGCACGAGACATGCAACTGGAGTGTAAACACCTCCAGGACTTCGTACTGCCAGTGACTGAGTAGAGGTTAGACGTACACAGTGCTTATACCCCGACGACTGCTTCCAGAGTTTTAACTCCGATCTACAACCGTTACAACCGCTGTGGGATTAATGATGCCGTTATAAGTAGCGCCGCCCTAGCGGTGGCGAGGATAATAGGAGCAACAATGGAGCCAGTTTATGCTACTACTTGACTCAAGTGAATAATTGTGTGAATCACTCGTCCACCGCTGGACCCTGGCAGATGTGAGGCTCCTGTTGTCAGGTGTGAGGCTCCTGGTGTCAGATGTGAGGCTTCTGGTGTCAGGTGTGAGGCTCCTGGTGTCAGATGTCAAGCTCCTGGTGTCAGGTGTGAGGCTTCTGGTGTCAGGTGTGAGGCTCCTGGTGTCAGGTGTGAAGCTTCTGGTGTCAGGTGTGAGACTCCTAGTGTCAGGTGTGAGGCTCCTGGTGTCAGGTGTGAAGTTCCTGGTGTCAGGTGTGAGGCTCCTGGTGTCAGGTGTGAAGCTTCTGGTGTCAGATGTGAGACTTCTGGTGTCAGATGTGAGGCTCCTGGTGTCAGAAGTGAATAATTTCATTAATGGCTGTCATCTTAATAATCAAGCATCTTTCCTACCGAATTAACCGATCTTAATCAACTTATCGGGAAAAATAAAAGACGTGATCGTAAATGGTCTAGGAAACCGACAAGTTGAAGAGCCAGACATTTGTGCCAGTAGCTTCTTCAGTGTAATACAGCGAAGAATGGTGGAAATGGAGAAACGTTTCCTCAATAAAGATTCACGTATGTTGGGAACCTGTCTCATTCTTCAGATAAAAAGATGGACTAAAGTGAACAAAGAAACGGAAACATCTTTTTACTCTTCGGTGCGACTGTGCAAAGGGGTCACTGTGGAACAGACAGCTGTCTGTGTCGTGATAGAGATGATTCAGAATAAAAACAGTAGATATACGAGCCGTCAAGTGGATTATTCCTTGATGCAATAAACTGGTGGCCACCGCGTTAACACGGTGGGGCCATAAAAGTGTCCTGGGGAGATGTTTTGGTGGAGGGTGGGGCTGCCTCTCTCCTGGAGTGTGGTGATGGAGGGTGTGTCAACCAGTTTGGTGATGGTTATGCGGGTGTTAATGATTAGACTTAGAATTTGCCACCGAAGCGGCCACTTTATTGTGTACCCGAAATCCATCCTGTGGACGGTAGCGTAAATGAATGTGGATACACAAGAGGCCTAGGAACTAGGCCACTAAAGGGTTAACAGGAATACATGTGGATTTATATCTACAACTGACTTACCTGTTGAAATCAAATTTAAAATAATTACTTAATAGGTCTAGAATCATATTTTCATTAATAAGATACCTTGATATATCACATCTGTTTCTGTACTGTCTGTATTCCTAAGTAAGTAAGTACATAGTGTTTAAGAAAGTGACCAGAAGGCTGACCATATACTCTGCATCGAGTCTGATCATCATCTGTGTCTCTGCCAAATTGCAAGAAGTACACGTAATAGAAAATGTTAGGTAAAGAGGACACAGATGTAACTAATGTGACATTTTACTGTGGCAACGTTTCGATCTCCAGGTTTGTCAAGCCGTTACAAACAATACGAGGACATTGAGAGTATATATACAGGTACCACGTGAGGTGGAAGAGAAGGCTTACTGTCGCATGTGATAGGTAGGTGATAGTAATAGTGATAGTAGTAGTAGTAGTAGTAGTAGTAGTAGTAGCAGTAGTAATAATAATAGTTTCAATGGTAGTAGTAGTATGGATGGAGGTAACCCTAGGTTGCTATGTGATGGCGGCAGGATTTATTGTTTTGTGTAGAATTCTGGCTAACATCTCCGAAATGACGAAGCTGCCTTTATTTTGTTTAATGGTGTCTGAAATGGCGATTAAAGATGACTCAAGGTATCTACGCCAACGAAAGTTTGCATCTTTGATCACTAGGCGTCACTGAAAGTAGGGGCGCTATTGGTACACTAAGAGAAAACACCATAAGTGTCCGGGGCCCAAAACTGTTCAACAGCCTCCCATCAAGCATTAGGGGAATTGCCAATAAACCCCTGGCTGCCTTCAAGAGAGAGCTGGACAGATACCTAAAGTCAGTGCCGGATCAGCCGGGCTGTGGCTCGTACGTCGGACTGCGTGCAGCCAGCAGTAACAGCCTAGTTGATCAGGCCCTGATCCATCGGGAGGCCTGGTCATGGACCGGGCCGCGGGGGCGTTGATCCCCGGAATAACCTCCAGGTAACCTCCAGGAGGAATTTGTGTGTTGTTTAAGTTTATATGTTCAGTGATACGTGTTTGAGAGAAAGTCGGATGACCAAATGAAATTGCTGGCTCACAGATGGCTCCAACTTCATCCTATTCCTTCTTTGTATATCTTTTAACAATACAAAGGCTTTCAAGTAAGCTGGTGTAGGTAATAGCTTTTAGCTTGTAAATAAAGGAACACGTAACCTAATCCTGTGCAAAAGAGAAAGAGTCTTGTAGTGGTACATACCAGTTGTTATAACTACAGCTGGCCAAGTTAAGACATACAACCAGACGCCGCCTGATAAACGAGTGTATTGTGATTGTCTCATTTGCATGTCACAAAGAAAAAGTTTTTTATTTCTCTTGTTCATCGTGGCATTAATCAGCAGGACTTTATTACTAACATTATTATTATTATTATTATTATTATTATTATTATTATTATTATTATTATTATTATTATTATTATTTAAAATAGGAAAAGTGTGTTAAGTTTATGATTATTTAAGTTTGTTAAACGATAGTTGTGTCAAATGTGTTGACTGTTTACCTGGCAGATGGCAGCACTTGTCTGCCTTGTTTACTGGATGTTACTGGGTCCTGTCAGCGCTTCGTGACCCATACGGGTACAACGCTAGTTTTTTAATGTATTAATAATAATAATAATAATAATAATAATAATAATAATAATAATAGAAGGAGGAGGAGGAAGAAAATATGGATCATGTTCACATGTAATTTTACACTTTCGCTCGTATATAGTGACGGCTAAACCATTATTGACACAACGTTTAGCTCTACTTTGAGAGAAAAGTTGTCCAGATAAAAGTTGTTCCACATACTGGCATGTCCGTCGGCGTACGGCGACGGTACGTGTTACCATTGTTACATGGCACCCTGGGTGGCACTACAGTCCTTTCATTCCGTTATCTCTTTATTTCATATTCTGGCACTGATGACGAGCTCTCAGGAGCTCGAACAAGCTCTTACTAGAACAGTGTATAGCACTGTCTAGTACGCTTCGTGTCGTGGATGACAAGTAAATTATTATGGGGGAACGCTAAACCCGTAGGGATTACACAGCACCTATGGTGGGGGATGGATGGCATTCAGGCTCAATTCAGAGAACTGGAGCACAGTTCCAATTCCCTAGATCAAGATCCCCCACCAGCATCAAGGAACCTCCCTTGAGGGTGGCTACACTGAGTGAAATATTTGAGGTGTGACTGATTTTCACTGACTTATTAACTGATACACAGCATGAAGAATAAAAAATGTTGACTAGGAGAGCCGGAGACGTCAGTAGCGGACGTAGATCAATACAGCAGCAGTTGGACTAAGCAGCAGAAGGAGAGCAGAAGAGGAGCCGGTATGAGACAGAGCAGGAGACCTAATAAGCAGATAAATACCAGGAGACCAAGAAAGAACGAGTAGCAGATGGAGACAACGCAAGCGGGAAACCTAAGTAGCAGATGGGGTCCAAGAGAGGAGAGGCCATGGACGCTTGCTACACTTAAGTGTTATGAGCTCAAGTCATTAGTGGCGGCACTGCATGTCACGTCTCGGGTGGTACAACAGCAGCAACAAACACACACACACACTAACACACATGCTCCGGCACTGCATGTCACGGCTCTGGTGGTACAACAGCAGCAACACACACACACACATGCTCCGGCACTGCATGTCACGTCTCGGGTGGTACAACAACAGCAACACACACACATGCTCCGGCACTGCATGTCACGTCTCGGATGGTACAACAACAGCAACACACACACACACACACAGGAATCGAATGTTTCTGAGACGGGATACAGGAACAAGGGGACACAACTTGAAGCTGAAAACCCAAGTGCGTCATAGGGATGTTAGGAAGTATTTCTTTAGCCTTAGAGTTGTCAGGAAGTAGAATAATCTGGAGAGTGAAGTAGTGGAAGCAAGTTCCATACATAGCTTTAAGAGGTGAATTAGTATCGACCAGTGAAGAGACAGGGCCAGGAGCTATGAATCGACCCCTGCAACCACAATAGGTGAGTACACACACACACACACATGCTCCAGCACTACATGTCACGTCTCGGGTGATACAACAGCAGCATCACACATACACAGATGCTCCGGTACTGTATGTCACGTCTCGGGTGATACAACAGCAGCATCACACACTGACGATCCGTGTCACTGTTATCAACGTTTGCAACGAACTACTGGAAACATTTGTTGAATGTTAAATGTTGAGGTAGTTTGTCAATTGCTCCATTCTTGCCTCCTTACATTATATATATATATATATATATATATATATATATATATATATATATATATATATATATATATATATATATATATATATATATATAAACCAAGGGCTGGCATGCAAGACACAATGAGGTCAACGACATCATTAAGAGAACCCTTGCTACAGAAGGTTGTCCAGCCGAGAGGGAGCCCCGATCACTAGCAGCCAACAATACCCACAACCCAGTAAACCGCCCCGACGGGATCACCATCTATCCTTGGAAGAATGGCAAGCTCTTAGCATGGGACTATACCTGTGTGTCCACACTGGCTGACACCTATATCTATCACAGTGTGGGGCGACAGGGAGGAGCTGCTGACCACAGGGAGGAGTACAAGATCAGCAAGTACAGGGACATAAGCCAACAGTATCAATTTGTCCCAGTGGGATCAGAGACCTTGGGATCATGGGGAAAAAATGTCACACGTTTCCTTAAAGAATTGGGTTCCAGACTCATCGACATCACCAGGGACCCAAGGGCGGCCACTTTCATGTTCCAGCGCCTCAGCGTGGCCATCCAAAGGGAAAATGCTTGCTGCATACTTGGCTTGCGTCTGGCTTGGGAGGAACTGGAGGAAATTCATGATCGTTGATACATTATGCCATTGTATTAATGTTTGTTTTTCTGTAAATGTATTCTGTTTATTAATAAATGTTCACATAGAATATCAAAAATATAGGTGGTGGTAGGAGAAGAAAATATTCAAACAGCTCCAGGGAGAACCTTGAGTTTTCCCTGAGGTACGATTATTGTCTTCTCTGAGGATGAGGGTCCCCAGTACAGCCATAGAGGTGGTACTTCCCTGTATATATATATATATATATATATATATATATATATATATATATATATATATATATATATATATATACACGCACACACACAGTAATAGCATAATTATGGATTATACACAAATAACCCCCACATAGGAGAGAGGAGATTACGACGACGTGTTGGTCCGACTTGGACCAGTAATAAAGTCACACTAACAGAAAGAAGAGAAGAAGGCAGTATGTGCGGGTTATTTATGTATTGTTCCAGTCACAGTATTGTTCCTTTTCTTTCATAATTATGTATTTTTTTTAAAATTCGATTATTTTTCTACTAAAAGGTCAATTAAAACAATTTCACTGACTATGGATTTATACTGATACAGTTGATTCTGGTAGATTCTGGTTGATTCTGGTAGAATGAAACCAAACTTTAATAAGGTGTTCTGTGAGCTGCATATTGGTTGTAATGGGAACGTTGTGTATTTCATCCTTCAGTACATATCGTAAACTCTCAACAGGGTTCATGACTCACGACATCGTAATGACACGATTGCAAACCACACCACGGGTGGGGTTAGAACCCTCGATCAGAGAGTCACAAAACTCCAGACCGTCGCGTTAGCCACTGGAGCAGTACAACGCCAGTTTGTGCACATCACGTCTTTACTGATTTTGTCGTGTGACATGGGGCTGATCCACCATGAGGCCTGGTCACAAACCGGGCCGCGGGGGCGTTGACCCCCCGGAAGTCTTTCCAGGCAAACTCCAAGTGAGTCTTGTTGGAATATCCAACGTCCATCACATACCTAGCTGTATAGCCCTTGTGGCTTAGCGCTTCTTTTTGATTATAATATAATAATCACATACCTAACCCTTATCTGAGGCAGTAATTGGCGCTGTAGTATTTCAATATACTTAACCTGATTCACTGTACCCTCAACAATATGCCAACGACTAGCTCCAGGAGCGGAAATGGCTCCCCACACCATGATTTTCTGAGGAAATTTGACCGTCTTTAGATATTCCGGCATAATTATAATTCTATACACACACACACACACACACAAACACACGCACACACGCACACACACACGCACACACACACACACACACACACACACACACACACACACACACACAGGAGCTCGGACTCGACCCCGGGAACCTCAACTAGGTGAGTAGGTGAGTACATACACACACACACAATATATATATATATATATATATATATATATATATATATATATATATATATATATATATATATATATATATATATGTCGTGCCGAATAGGCAGAACTTGCGATCTTGGCTTAAATAGCAACGCTCATCTTGCCATATAGGACAAGTGAAAATTTGTGTATGCAATAATTTCGCCAAAATCATTCTGAACCTAACGCGAAAAATATATTTCAATGTGTTTGTTTAGTATTAAATTACTGTAAACAAATCTAAAATATATTTAGTTGGGTTAGGCTAAAATAAATTGGTCTTGTTATAATAAGGTTAGGTAACTTTTCTAAGTTCCTTTTGGTGCAAAATTAAAAATTTTTACATCAACATTAATGAAAAATATATATCTTTAAACGTATAAGAGAAAATTTTAGAAAGGACTTAATTTTAAATGAGTTCTTACTAATTGACCAGTTTTACATATTCGGCATGACATATATATATATATATATATATATATATATATATATATATATATATATATATATATATATATATATATATATATATATATATGGAGAAAGAGTGAGAGAGACAGAGACAGACAGACACAGAAACAAATTTTCATCTCATGAACATTTCTTAAGAGTACTCAAAGCCTCCCAAAAGAGAATAAAATTTATTACAACGAAAGATTTTAATTTTCTCCTGTGAATCATTTAAGTTTATATATTTAATAAAAAAATGACTTTACGAATAAAAACTTGTGGGAAAAATCATCATCGTAAAATACTTTAAGGAGCATCTGCAAGTGTCAGGTTCTGCACCACAAAGGTACTCCGTGCAATTAAGCTCAATTGGTACCCAAGAGAGAAGGAATGCTTTGACAAGCTCGGGCTACAGGAAGACAAACACACCTCTGACGGTGAATGAAAACTACTGAACGCATTTCACCGTAGAAAGAATAGTTTTAAATGATAATTCAGAAAAATAGAGATGCCAGATATCAGGTAAACAGTTTTATGAGGAGTTCTCACCTCGAGTATGTGATTCAGATCCAGTCCTCACACTCAGAATAAACGCATAACCTATCTATTGTGTAAAGATAAGGACAATTAGTCTTACATTTGGAAAGGAAAATTGTACCTTTGAGTTTTACGTAAAAGGAGGGGGTAAAATAGTACATCCTGTACCTGGGTGATCAGTCACTGATCCACTGGGAGGTCTGGTGAGAGCGTTAACCCCAGCAACTCCCTCCAGGTAGACTCCAGGTAGATGTGATTTAATTTCTTAACGACCGATAAACCTGCAGTAGGCCTCGGTCAAATGACCATATTGAGCAGATCATCATAGGATTGTGACCTGCCTCAGGAGAAAAATTTCCCGATAAACAAAACACGAAGCGCGACTACAAGAGTTGACCTGTTATTCTCTCCAGCGGCATAATAAAAGGAAATATAAGACGAATTATATGGGTCATGCAGCTCTGTTATAGGCCTAATACTGATACTTCTAATAAGGTTCTGAAAGATTATTTTAAGGCAGTACACGAACCAGTGAACTCACACTGACAAAGTTCACGAATAAAACAAAAAATAAACAAAGACTGGTTGGGAAAGTGCTACAGATGGGTGAGAGCAGCCACAGCGCACCGCAGCATCAATGAGCAACACAATGGAACGCTTCAAGAATAGCAGAAACAAATTGAGTAAGATTTGGGAATAGACAGGAACAGCTGCGTGTGAGCCAGTAGATCCTCGGCAACTCTGTATGATCTGGCGGCCATGGGACTCTTACTGCTTTCAACAGTGACATATTGAGGTCGAGTCAGCACTTCTCCTTAAGTCTGTTTTTAACAAAACGTTTCAGCCGCATGAAAACATTTTAAGGGGAACGTGAAACATTTCCGTATCACTTTAAATTCTTGAATTTACATACACCGTTTACAGAATGTATGCAAGCTCCTGCAGCAGTGTTGCAGGGGTTAAGACAGGCTCCTGTAGCAGTGTTGCAGGGGTTAAGACAGGCTCCTGCAGCAGTGTTGCAGGGGTTAAGACAGGCTGCTGCAGCAGTGTTGCAGGGGTTAAGACAGGCTCCTGCAGCAGTGTTGCAAGGGTTAAGACAGGCTCCTGCAGCAGTGTTGCAGGGGTTAAGACAGGCTCCTGTAGCAGTGTTGCAGGGGTTAAGACAGGCTCCTGCAGCAGTGTTGCAGGGGTTAAGACAGGCTCCTGCAGCAGTGTTGCAGGGGTTAAGACAGGCTCCTGTAGCAGTGTTGCAGGGGTTAAGACAGGCTCCTGCAGCAGTGTTGCAGGGGTTAAGACAGGCTCCTGCAGTAGTGTTGCAGGGGTTAAGACAGGCTCCTGCAGCAGTGTTGCAGGGGTTAAGACAGGCTCCTGTAGCAGTGTTGCAGGGGTTAAGACAGGCTCCTGCAGCAGTGTTGCAGGGGTTAAGACAGGCTCCTGCAGCAGTGTTGCAGGGGTTAAGACAGGCTCCTGCAGTAGTGTTGCAGGGGTTAAGACAGGCTCCTGCAGCAGTGTTGCAGGGGTTAAGACAGGCTCCTGTAGCAGTGTTGCAGGGGTTAAGACAGGCTCCTGCAGCAGTGTTGCAGGGGTTAAGACAGGCTCCTGCAGTAGTGTTGCAGGGGTTAAGACAGGCTCCTGCAGCAGTGTTGCAGGGGTTAAGACAGGCTCCTGCAGCAGTGTTGCAGGGGTTAAGACAGGCTCCTGCAGCAGTGTTGCAGGGGTTAAGACAGGCTCCTGCAGTAGTGTTGCAGGGGTTAAGACAGGCTCCTGCAGCAGTGTTGCAGGGGTTAAGACAGGCTCCTGCAGCAGTGTTGCAGGGGTTAAGACAGGCTCCTGCAGCAGTGTTGCAGGGGTTAAGACAGGCTCCTGCAGCAGTGTTGCAGGGGTTAAGACAGGCTCCTGCAGCAGTGTTGCAGGGGTTAAGACAGGCTCCTGCAGCAGTGTTGCAGGGGTTAAGACAGGCTCCTGCAGCAGTGTTGCAGGGGTTAAGACAGGCTCCTGCAGCAGTGTTGCAGGGGTTAAGACAGGGCAGCAGTGTTGCAGCAGTGTTGCAGGGGTTAAGACAGGCTCCTGAAGCAGTGTTGCAGGTGTTGCAGGGGTTAAGACAGGCTGCTGCAGCAGTGTTGCAAGGGTTAAGACAGGCTATTGCAGCAGTGTTGCAGGGGTTAAGACAGGCTATTGCAGCAGTGTTGCAGGGGTTAAGACAGGCTCCTGCAGCAGTGTTGCAGGGGTTAAGACAGGCTCCTGCAGCAGTGTTGCAGGGGTTAAGACAGGCTCCTGCAGCAGTGTTGCAGGGGTTAAGACAGGCTCCTGCAGCAGTGTTGCAGGGGTTAAGACAGGCTCCTGCAGCAGTGTTGCAGGGGTTAAGACAGGCTCCTGCAGCAGTGTTGCAGGGGTTAAGACAGGCTCCTGCAGCAGTGTTGCAGGGGTTAAGACAGGCTCCTGCAGCAGTGTTGCAGGGGTTAAGACAGGCTCCTGCAGCAGTGTTGCAGGGGTTAAGACAGGCTCCTGCAGCAGTGTTGCAGGGGTTAAGACAGGCTCCTGTAGCAGTGTTGCAGGGGTTAAGACAGGCTCCTGCAGCAGTGTTGCAGGGGTTAAGACAGGCTCCTGCAGCAGTGTTGCAGGGGTTAAGACAGGCTCCTGCAGCAGTGTTGCAGGGGTTAAGACAGGCTCCTGCAGCAGTGTTGCAGGGGTTAAGACAGGCTGCTGCAGCAGTGTTGCAAGGGTTAAGACAGGCTCCTGCAGCAGTGTTGCAGGGGTTAAGACAGGCTCCTGCAGCAGTGTTGCAGGGGTTAAGACAGGCTCCTGCAGCAGTGTTGCAGGGGTTAAGACAGGCTCCTGCAGCAGTGTTGCAGGGGTTAAGACAGGCTCCTGTAGCAGTGTTGCAGGGGTTAAAACAGGCTCCTACAGTAGTGTTGCAGGGGTTAAGACAGGCTCCTGCAGCAGTGTTGCAGGGGTTAAGACAGGCTGCTGCAGCAGTGTTGCAAGGGTTAAGACAGGCTATTGCAGCAGTGTTGCAGGGGTTAAGACAGGCTCAGTGTTGCTAAGACAGTAGTGTTGCAGGGGTTAAGACAGGCTCCTGCAGCAGCAGTGTTACAGCAGGGGTTAAGACAGGCTCCTGCAGCAGTGTTGCAGGGGTTAAGACAGGCTCCTGCAGCAGTGTTGCAGGGGTTAAGACAGGCTGCTGCAGCAGTGTTGCAAGGGTTAAGACAGGCTATTGCAGCAGTGTTGCAGGGGTTAAGACAGGCTCCTGTAGCAGTGTTGCAGGGGTTAAAACAGGCTCCTACAGCAGTGTTGCAGGGGTTAAGACAGGCTCCTGCAGCAGTGTTGCAGGGGTTAAGACAGGCTCCTGCAGCAGTGTTGCAGGGGTTAAGACAGGCTCCTGTAGCAGTGTTGCAGGGGTTAAAACAGGCTCCTACAGCAGTGTTGCAGGGGTTAAGACAGGCTTCTGCAGCAGTGTTGCAGGGGTTAAGACAGGCTCCTGCAGCAGTGTTGCAGGGGTTAAGACAGGCTCCTGCAGCAGTGTTGCAGGGGTTAAGACAGGCTCCTGCAGCAGTGTTGCAGGGGTTAAGACAGGCTCCTGCAGCAGTGTTGCAGAGGTTAAGACAGCCTCCTGCAGCAGTGTTGCAGGGGTTAAGACAGCAGATGTAATATACACAGACTTTGCAAAAGCATTTGACAAATGCGATCATGGCGTAATAGCCCATAAAATACGTGCTAAAGGAATAACTGGGAAAGTGGGGAGATGGATCTTCAACTTCCTAACAAATCGAACACAAAGAGTAGTGGTCAACAGAGTTAAATCGGAGGCTGCCATAGTGAAGAGCTCTGTTCCACAAGGCACAGTACTCGCCCCCATCTTATTCCTTATCCTCATATCAGACATAAACAGAGATATACACCACAGCACCGTATCATCCTTTGCGGATGATACTAGGATCTGCATGAGGCTGTCATCTGCTGAGGACGCGGTTAACCTCCAAGAAGATATAAACAAAGTTTTCCAGTGGGCAACGGTAAACAATATGATGTTCAATGAGGACAAATTCCAACTACTCCGTTATGGAAAACTGGAGGAGATAATAACTAGAACAGAGTATACTACTGACTCCGGCCATACAATAGAGCGGAAAAATAATGTAAGGGACCTGGGAGTAGTAATGTCTGAGGATCTCACTTTCAAGGATCACAACAGTGCCACGATCGCACGTGCAAAGAAAATGATAGGATGGATAATGAGAACTTTCAAAACGAGAGATGCCAAGCCCATGATGATCCTTTTCAAATCACTTGTTCTCTCTAGGCTGGAATACTGCTGTACATTAACATCTCCATTCAAAGCAGGTGAAATCGCAGATCTAGAGAGTGTACAGAGATCCTTTACTGCACGTATAAGTTCTGTCAAGCACCTTAACTACTGGGAACGCTTGGAAGCACTTGACTTGTACTCGTTGGAACGCAGGAGGGAGAGATATATCATAATCTACACTTGGAAAATCTTGGAAGGAATGGTCCCAAATCTGCACACAGAAATCACTCCCTACGAAAGTAAAAGACTGGGCAGGCGATGCAAAATGCCGCCAATAAAAAGCAGGGGCGCCATTGGTACACTAAGGGAAAACACCATAAGTGTCCGGGGCCCAAAACTGTTCAACAGCCTCCCATCAAGCATTAGGGGAATTGCCAATAAACCCCTGGCTGCCTTCAAGAGAGAGCTGGACAGATACCTAAAGTCAGTGCCGGATCAGCCGGGCTGTGGCTCGTACGTCGGACTGCGTGCGCCCAGCAGTAACAGCCTAGTTGATCAGGCCCTGATCCATCGGGAGGCCTGGTCATGGACCGGGCCGCGGGGGCGTTGATCCCCGGAATAACCTCCAGGTAACCTCCAGGTAAGCTTCCTGCAGCAGTGCTGCAGGGGTTAAGACAACCTCCTGCAGCAGTGTTGCAGAGGTTAAGACAACCTCCTGCAGCAGTGTTGCAGGGGTTAATTAAGACAGCCTCCTGCAGCAGTATTGCATGGGTTAAGACAGCCTCCTGCAGCAGTATTGCATGGGTTAAGACAGGCTCCTGCAGAAGGCTGTAATAATAGCTGACGTTAATCAGATCCACGTGGTGGCCCGGGAGGCAGCGTTGCCTTCATAATAGTGTTGATGTGTGTGTGTGCAGCTGCGGCAGAGGCCACACAGCTGTTGTCTATACTTCTTGGAACAGGCGAGAGGGGGACGAAGGGAGAGGGAGAGAAGGGAAGGGAAATGAGGGGATGGAGAGTAGCGGGGATGAAAGAGGGAAGGGGCACCGATTGGGATGAGGGGGAATGGGAGTGCCATACAGCTGCCTTCTGCTGGCACTCATGACTCAGAGAGGAAGTGAGACAGGGGAGGGAATGTTAAAGAGGGAAAAGAGTAAGAGAAGAAGAGGAAGCAGGTGTGGGTGTGTGGTTGATGGGGGATGGGAGGGTACGTAGGTGCCAGAGGGAAGGGGAGGAGAGGAGCCAATGATGAGGGCAGAATTATCTTCTCAGTAATTTGATAGAGTGGCTCTGGGAGCCAGGCCAGGGCCACTCACTAGTACAACGCTGTGACTACACTCATGCAAGTAGCGAGCCTCACCTGTGGCGAGATGATCAGGCGGTATCAAAATAAACCAGATTTATTTCGGTTGTTGTGCGTTCCAGGAAGGGAACCAACCATATAACCACAGGCCCGTGTGTTACAGTGCGAGCAACTGGGCAAGTGTAAAGTACTCACTCAGAAATATTCAAGAAATGGCAGAGTATTTTATCCATAGTGGTATATTACAAACCATTTGCAAAAAAATACCCTGACTTTGCTCACTGTAAATAAAGCATTACTACCCCATGTGTGTGTGTGTGTGTGTGTGTGTGTGTGTGTGTGTGTGTGTGTGTGTGTGTGGGTGTGTGTGTGTGTGTGTGTGTGTGTGTTAGTTACCATTTTGTCCTAGGCACATGTCGATTAGACCCTAGGCCTGTTTGTGTGTGTGTGTGTGTGTGTGTGTGTGTGTGTGTGTGTGTGTGTGTGTGTGTGTGTGTGTGTGTGTGTGTGTGTGTGTGTGTGTGTGTGTGTGTGTGTATGTGTGTGTGTGTGAGTGTATGTGTGTCTGTGTGTGACCAAGTTAATGTCTGCACAAATAACTCAATATGATTGTGACTGGATATAAACAGTAAATAGTTCATTACCTTTGTAACTTGTTCAGCTATCAAAACTTTGCGGTCCAGTCCCTGGACTCACTATGTACCTCTGTAATTCTTAGACTACCGCTCACAGGATGGGTATGATGTGCATAACAATGATGTTAAGGTTGTAATGGAGCTACATATTTTAGCACTGAAGATTTGAAGGGAATCAGAATAGGCATCCTCAAGTCACCGTATGGAAACTAGTATCCAAATTTCTTCAAGAAAAAATGGTAAATCAAGACTTACAGGATTGAGAAAGGGTAGATTTAAGTACTGTTATCAAAGTAGCACTGAAAATGGACTGGGCAATTATTTTTGTTAGTGGGGTTTGGGTTTGTGAAGGACCTGCCTAGTGTGGGCCAGTAGGCCTGCTGCCGTGTTCCACCTTTCTTATATCTAATTCAAACGTACCTTCCCAAAAGACCAGAGATCAACATTCTAAAATATACAAGAACATTAAGCTCGAAGCCGCGCAGAAGTTGGGTTATCAAGTCATCAGTATTGAAGAGTTGAAGCTCCTAGGATGTGATACTCAGAAATTATCGCATGAACAGCAGTATTTAGGGTTTCCAAATTTCTTCCACTGAAAACCACAAACTGAGATATACACACAGGCCAAAATCGACGTAACATTTTTGTCTAAGACTGATCAACGCTTAATTAATTAATGTACTAAAAAAATCAAGAAAGTCTTATTGGTTTGTTATTTCAAGGATTCTACAATATTCTTTACTAAATGGGCAAGTACG
This sequence comes from Cherax quadricarinatus, assembly GCF_038502225.1. Taxonomy (NCBI): domain Eukaryota; kingdom Metazoa; phylum Arthropoda; class Malacostraca; order Decapoda; family Parastacidae; genus Cherax; species Cherax quadricarinatus. The sequence goes on along the minus strand of NC_091310.1, from coordinate 46,209,025 downwards.
TAGTGTAATCACAGGGAAGCGCTAAACCCTAAGGGTTATACAGTGCCTTGGAAATGAGAGGCAAATAGCTTTTAAGGAAGAGTAAGCCAGTTCTAGTTCCACTGAGAGTCCTTCCTACCTCCAGGTAGGTAGGTACCAACATCATGGCACCCCCCCCCCCCTCACGAAGGCTGGAATATCGAAAGGCAATTAATTATACATGTTTAACGAAGCACAAATCGATCCTTTATATGATCAGATATAATCAAAATTATAAGAATTTATTCCTCCTCTGAAAACAATATCAGTGGCATTTTGCCAGTATAAAATTAATTGTGAAAAAACTGACTATTATTTAGTTTGAGGTCAGCAACAGAGGCTGAGGAGACGGAAGCTACTTTCCTTGCAATAAGGAGTATGTCATGACATTTGACTTGCTTAAACATAATTAGTTTACACACACTAGAGGCATGAACAAATTCAACTGAATTTTACTTTCGACTCTGCCAGCTTACTGTGTGTTCTGCATACATCCTGAGAACGGCAGAGTCAGCGCGTGGATACACGACGGCCTAGGGACTAGGCTCCAAAATATTTAATAAATGTAAATGACGCTTCTGTATAGTATTTGCAATTATGTAATTTTTACAGTATTACCTTGTCACTTACAAAGAAATTTAGGATATTTGCTCAGAATATAACATAATCGGGAACGAGCGATAAAAGAAGCAAAAATAACCACAGGGAGAGTTAAATAAGCTATCTTACACTGTATGAGATATCATTCAACTCCCCATGTGGTTTTTTGCTTGGTCAGAATATTTAGCTTTAGGCTTTATTAGAAAATACCTAATAATATATAGAGTTGTGTACTATTTTGCTCAATATGTGGGCAGTGATCGAGTGACAGTTGATGGCTGTCTTGTGTATATCACAACTGTCAGATGCACTTGTAACAGGTGTAAGTTTAGCTGCTAGTCATCTTTAAGACTACTTATATTACAAGTAACTTTTGTAACTATGAATATCTCCACTCATGTAAGCATAGTTGATTATAGACGTGTTCAACGCTAAAGGAGTATCTGTTATATTAAATTTTTTCAAGTATCTCAACATTTCATCCGATTCACAGAGGCATACTAAGATTATAACTGAATTTTCTTTAAAGTTCAATCCTATGACTAATCTGTCAACTTTCTAATGCAAGAATAACTTAAGGCGAGTGGAAACACGTAAGAATTGTTCATTAATTCATTTCTCTTTGTTTTTTTTTGCCATTTTCTTCCCCGCTTCAATGAACATGTTAGACACATTATGCGAGTCAAGTACAGTCAGGTATGACATAGAATCAGTAATTATCCAGGCGACACACTCATTGTGGTAAAGAAACTTTAATGCCGTTATCAGCGCAAAAAAAAAAAAACTGTTTGTAATGTAGAAACTCAATTGTTTATTCTAATGCTTAAATTAACATGGTTCCAATAATTCTGATCTGAGGAAAGAAACAAAGAGACGAGAGGCAGTCCTGTTAGTGGACTAGACTTCAGATTTATCAACGTGCGCACACACACACACACACACACACACACACACACACACACACACACACACACACACACACACACACACACACACACACACACACACACACACACACACACACACACACACACACACACATATATATATATATATATATATATATATATATATATATATATATATATATATATATATATATATATATATATATACATATATATACATGCTCTTGCTCCCTGCATTTTTAGTCGCCTCTTAAGACACGCATGGCTTACGGAGGAAGAATTCTGTTGCACTTCCCATATATATATATATATATATATATATGTGTGTGTGTGTGTGTGTGTGTGTGTGTGTGTGTGTGTGTGTGTGTGTGTGTGTGTGTGTGTGTGTGTGTGTGTGTGTGTGTGTGTGTGTGTGTGTGTGCATACATACGTACATATGTATGTACAATAATCGCGCACGAGCGATAAGATACTAAATAACCACAGGGGTAGTTGATTGATAGCTCTAGGCCTTTCAGGTTACAATCAACACATCCTCAGGGCTTACAATGTTGCAGAAGACTGGTGGGTATAGAAGGGTGGGCTGCAGGTCGAAAGAGAAGCGAATGGTGGAATGAGGAAGTAAAGAGGATGGTAAGGGAGAATAATTAGCAAATGCGAGGCCTTTACAATGTTGAAGTGATATATTGAGGATAGAGAAGGTGAACAGAAAATAAGAGGTTTAAATGAGCAATGAGGGAGGACAAAAGGAGACCCAATGAGAAAATGAGTGAGGATTTATCAACAAAACTTGTTGAGAATAAGAAAATGTTTTGGAGCGAGGTTAATAAATTAAGAAAGCTTAGGGAACAAATAGATTTAAAAATAAAAGAAGGGTGATGTTTGTTGGGGTGCTGGAGGTACTGGGGAGACGGAGGGAATGTTTTGCAGAGTCGGTAAATGTTAACGAAGAGAGGCATTGATATCATACACTTGGGCAGTGAGATATAAAACCTTGAATGAATGAGGAAGATTTAGACGTGAGTGTGAGGGAAGTACGTGAAGCAGTCCCTAGAATGAAAAGAAGTAGGTCAACTGGGATAGATGGGATTGAGTTAGAAATGTTAAAACCAAGTGAGAATACAGTTTTTTGAATGTTTGCCGTAATTGTTCAAGTTCTTCATGAAAAAATGGTTCTAAAGATGAGCAGAGAGAATATATAGTAATTCCTTCGTATAAGCAGAAACGGGACAAGAATTACTGTGATAATTAAAAAGAAAAAACTTGTCAAGTATACGGGATAAAGTGTATCTTAGAGTTATTACTGAAAGAACTAAGAGTAAAAAAAGAAGCGTAGGATGCAGAGAAAAAGGTTTTAAGAAGGGTAGTGATGTGTAGACCAAGTGCTGCACTGAACCATATAAGTGAACAATACCTAGATAAAGGTAAAGAGCTTCTAGTTGCAATCACGAATCTAGAAGAAGCATGTCATAGGGAAACAATATGGCAGATGCTGCAAGTGCCTGAAATATTTACTCGTTACTAAAAGCAGTAGAGTTTTATTGCGGAGAGTGAGGCTCTCGTTAGGCTACGTAGATGAGAGATTATTTATCGGCAAAATTAGGCGTCAGACAGGGACGTGTGATGTCACCGTGGTTCTTTAAAGCTTTTCTTACTTATTTATAGCTGGGGTTGTGAAAGAAGTGAATGCTAGGTGCTGGGGAGAGGTGTGGGATTAAGAGATAACAAATTAGATACAAAAAGGAAGTTGTCACAGTTTATCTTTGCTGATGACACTTATTTTAGGAACTTCCGAAAAGAAGTTGCAGAGGTTGGTGAATGAATTTGTGATGGCACATGTACAAGAAGGAAGCTAAAAGTGAACATTAGGAAAGATCAAGGTGATTAGAGTAACAAAAAATCCTAGGTAATGAAAGATGGGATATCAGGTTGAAGGATGTAAAAAAGAGAGAGAGAGAGAGAGAGAGAGAGAGAGAGAGAGAGAGAGAGAGAGAGAGAGAGAGAGAGAGAGAGAGAGAGAGAGAGAGAGAGAGAGAGAGAGAGAGAGAGAGAGGGAGGGACTGTGGACGACGTAGGTGTACTCATCTAGTTGTGGTTGTTGGGGTCGAGTCATAGCTCCTGGCCCCTGGGAGTGAACCTGTCAGTGGATGGGTCTATGAAAGACGAAATGAACAATAGAACAGAAAAATGGGAAATGGGCAGTGTTGAAGAATCTGTATAGACTGGGAACTTTAATAAGAAAGGCAAAGGGGAATATACCAGCGAGGCCAGAGGTCGAACAATCTTACGTGGGTGTGAGGCATGGTTTTTAAACGTTGTAACGAGGAGGAGTAGAGAATCAATCAATAATTCTGAATAAGTATTGACACTCCGGGCCGCGGGGGCGTTGACCCCCGGAACTCTCTCCAGGTAAACTCCAGGTAAACACTGGAGTGGGCCGTTGTAGTGACTGACCAGTGATTACACGTGACAGCTACACTTAACACCCGAGATGAATGTATGTTGGACGGCGGATAGAGCCTGCGCCCTCGCGAGTTTACCGCTTCCCAATGAGGGGTCCCACTGATGTAATGAACACCGCTGCACTAAAGCGGTGAGCACCTGAACACCGCTCTTCTGATGTAACTCTCATGGACTCGTGATGAATGGTTTGAAAAACCGACAAGTTGAACATTGAGACACTTATGCAGCATATGGGAATCTTTATTCAAGAAACGTTTCGCCACACAGTGGCTTCATCAGTCCAATACAAAGAGGAAGGCGTAAGGAGAGGAGGAGTATGAGGTAATCAGTCCCTCGGCCTGGAGTCGATGTGTTCAGTCCATTCTACAAGATTGATGGACTGAACACCTCGACTCCAGGCCGAGGGACTGATTACCTCATACTCCTCCTCTCCTTACGCCTTCCTCTTTGTATTGGACTGATGAAGCCACTGTGTGGCGAAACGTTTCCTGAATAAAGATTCCCATATGCTGCATAAGTGTCTCAATGTTCATCTCATGGACTCGCTCCAGCGAGTCTACTTTTCTAATTTAGAAGGTAACAGTGTAGCAGCGTCAAGGATGTGCGTGCCCGGGGTTAACACTAGGCGTTGCACAACTGCCTCCAATTAGTCAGTTATTTTCGAGACCAGCGCCATCTATCAGTCAGTCCACGATCCCCCCCAAAAAAAGTCTCCATAAATTCAACCTTTGGTTAATGACCACATAAAATGTAATAGTGGGAGGAGTTACGATTAAAAGTGTGATTATTTACATAAATTGCAACTGCACATTGTTGCAATTAACGCAAAAAATACCCAAAAAGGAAGGCGTGAAACAGTAGTTACGAGCCTGCCCTGTGGTCTTAGCCGAAAACATTCGTGTGCGAAACATGTACGTTTCACGCACATAACTGTTACTGGTATCGACAGTTCTCCCTTACTCTGGAAGCCCGGCCTGGTGCGCTGCCCTTTTGTTCATTGCCAGTCCCTCAAGGGGCTCTTGATCCAGGAAGTGGTGAAGGGCTCTTGATCAAGGGAAATGGTGAGAGGTTCTTCATCCAGGCAGCTGATGAGCGGCTCATGATCCAGGGAACTGGTGAAGGGCTCTTGATCCAAGGAACTGGCGAGGGCTCTTGATCCAAGGAACTAGTGAGGGGCTCTTGATCCAGGGAGTTGGTGAAGGGCTCTTGATCCAGGTAAAGAAGTTTAACCTGTGTTAACACTAACGGTGTGTGACGTGCGCTAGGTCATGTGACGTGCGCTAGGTCACGTGGTGTGAGCTAGGTCACGTGGTGCGGGCTAGGTCATGTGGTGTGCGCTAGGTCATGTGTTGTGGGCTACGTCATGTGGTGTGGGCTAGGTCACGTGGTGTGCGCTAGGTCACGTGGTGTGGGCTAGGTCATGTGGTGTGGGCTAGGTCACGTGGTGTGCGCTAGGTCATGTCGTGTGGGTTAGGTCATGTGGTGTGGGCTAGGTCATGTGGTGTGGGCTAGGTCATGTGGTGTGCGCTAGGTCATGTGGTGTTCACTAGGTCATGTGGTGTGGGCTAGGTCATGTGGTGTGGGCTGGGTCACGTGGTGTGGGCTAGGTCACGTGATGTGCGCTAGATCATGTGGTGTGCGCTAGGTCACGTGGTGTGGGCTAGGTCATGTGGTGTGGGCTAGTTCACGTGGTGAGGGCTAGGTCACTTGGTGTGCACTAGGTCATGTGGTGTGGGCTAGGTCATGTGGTGTGCGCTAGGTCATGTGGTGTGGGCTAAGTCACATGGTGTGCGCTAGGTAATGTGGTGTGCGCTAGGTCATGTGGTGTTCACTAGGTCATGTGGTGTGGGCTAGATCACGTGGTGTGGGCTAGGTCATGTAGTGTGGGCTAGATCACATGGTGTGGGCTAGGTCATGTGGTGTGGGCTAGATCACATGGTGTGCGCTAGGTCATGTGTGGGCTAGGTCATGTGATGAGGGCTAGGTCATGTGGTGTGGGCTAGGTCGCGTGGTGTGGGCTAGGTCATGTGGCGTGGGCTAGGTCACATGGTGTAGGCTAAGTCATGTGGTGTGGGCTAGGTCATGTAGTGTGGGCTAAGTCACGTGGTGTGGGCTAGGTCAAATGGTGTGGGTTAGGTAACATGGTGTGGGCAAGGTCATGTGGTGTGGGCTAGGTCATGTGGTGTGGGCTGTCACATGGTGTGGACTAGATCACATGGTGTGGGCTAGGTCAGATGGTGTGGGCTAGGTCATGTGGTGTGGGCTAGGTCACATGGTGTGGGCTAGGTCATGTGGTGTGGGCTAGGTCATGTGGTGTGGGCTAGGATACATGGTGTGGGCTAGGTCATGTGGTGTGGGATAGGTCACGTGGTGTGGGTTAGGTCATGTGGTGTGGGCTACGTCATGTGGTGTGGGCTAGGTCACATGGCGTGGGCTAGGTCACATGGTGTGGGCTAGGTCATGTGGTGCGAGCTAGGATACATGGTGTGGGCTAGGTCATGTTGTGTGGGCTAGGTCATGTGGTGTGGGCTAGGTCATGTGGTGTGGGCTAGGTCACATGGTGTGGGCTAGGTCATGTGGTGTGGGCTAGGTCATGTGGTGTGGGTTAGGTCACATGGTGTGGGCTAGGTCATGTTGTGTGGGCTAGGTCACATGGCGTGGGCTAGGTCACATGGTGTGGGCTAGATCATGTGGTGTGGGCTAGGTCATGTGGTGTGGGCTAGGTCATGTGGTGTGGGCTAGGTCACATGGTGTGGGCTAGGTCATGTGGTGTGGGCTAGGTAACATAGTGTGGGCTAGGTAACATAGTGTGGGCTAGGTCACATGGTGTGGGCTAGATCATGTGGTGTGGGCTAGGTCATGTGGTGTGGGCTAGGTCACATGGTGTGGGTTAGGTCATGTGGTGTGGGCTAGGTCATGTGGTGTGGGCTAGGTCACGATATGGGCTAGGTCATGTGGTGTGGGCTAGGTCACGTGGTGTGGGCTAGGTCATGTGGTGTGGGATAGGTCACGTGGTGTGGGCTAGGTCATGTGGTGTGGGCTAGGTCATGTGGTGTGGGTCTAGGTCATGTGGTGTGGTCTAGGTCATGTGGTGTGGGCTAGGTCATGTGGCGTGGGCTAGGTCATGTGGTGTGGGCTAGGGCATGTGGCTTGGACTAGGTCACATGGTGTGGGCTAGCATTGTGACTATAACTTGTCAACAAACTCATAGTTAATAAGGCCTGTAATCATCAAACCCTGTGAGATCACGAGGCTGAAACGCTATGAATTGTCTGTAAAAGAACATAAGAAAGAAGGAACCTGCAGCACCTGTAGGCCTGAGGTCATGGTCCAAGTCTCTACGGCTTAACTGTCAACAGGGTGAGTGCAGGATGTAGATGGTGTTGAGACCGGAACAATTAGCAAGGGTAGAGTAGCTGAGGGCTGCTGTGCAAGCGATATGGTCAAAGCCAGGTCAGAACAGAACAGATTGCAGAACTGTTAGGCAGCAGGTGTGGGCTATCATGTGGTACAGTCAACATTGTAAGCGTAATGGTCTGGCTAGGACTCGGTGGTGTACTGTAGACTAGCGTCACATGGTGTAGGCTGCAGGTGGCAGTCACTGGTTAGGTCACAGGCGGGTTAGTCATGTAGGCGAGTCATGTGGTGTGGGCTAGGTCACGTGGTGTGGGCTAGGTCACATGGTGTGGGCTAGGTCACGTGGTGTGGGCTAGGTCACGTGGTGTGGCTAGGTCACATGGTGTGGCTAGTTCACATGGTGGGCTAGGTCAGTGGTGTGCGCTAGGTCATGTGGTGTGGGCTAGGTCATGTGGTGTGGGCTACGTCATGTGGTGTGGGCTAGATCAGGTGTGCGCAGGTCAGGTGGTGGGCTAGGTCATGTGGTGGGTAAGGTCATGTGGTGTGGGCTAGGTCATGTGGTGTGCGCAGGTCATGGTGTGGGCTAGGTCATGTGGGGTGGCTAGGTCACGTGGTGTGATCTAGGTCACGTGGTGTGGGCAGGTCTGTGGTGTGGCTAGGTCATGTGGTGGGCAAGGTCATGTGGTGATGCAGATCATGGTGTGGGCTAGGTCATGTGGTTTGGGCTAGTCACGTGGTGTGAGGCTAGGCCATGTGTGTGCGCTAGGTCATGTGGTGTGGGCTCAGGTCATGTGGATGTGGGCTAGGTCAGTGGTGTGGGCTAGGTCACGTGGTGTGGCTAGGTCATGTGGTGTGGGCTAGGTCACGTGGTGTGGGCTAGTTCACATGGTGTGGCTAGGTCATGGTGTGCGCTAGGTCAGTGGTGTGGGCTAGGTCAGTGTGGGCTACGTCAGTGGTGTGGGCAGATCATGTGTGTGCGCCAGGTCAGCGTGGTGTGCAGGTCATGTGGTGTGGGTAAGGTCATGTGGTGTGGGCTAGGGTCAGTGGTGTGCGCAGGTCATGTGTGTGGCTAGGTCATGTGGGGTGGCTAGGTCACGTGGTGTGATCTAGGTCACGTGGTGTGGGCTAGGTCATGGTGTGGGCTAGGTCAGTGGTGTGGGCAGGTCATGTGGTGTATGCTAGATCATGTGGTGTGGGCTAGGTCATGTGGTGTGGCTAGTCACGTGGTGTGGGCTAGGTCATGTGGTGCGCTAGGTCATGTGGGTGGGCTAGGTCAGTGGTGTGGGCTAGGTCATGTGGTGTGGGCTAGGTCATGTGGTGTGGGCTAGGTCACGTGGTGTGGCAGGCGTGGTGTGGGCTAGGTCTTGTGGTGTGGGCTAGGTCATGTGGTGTGGGCTAGGTCACGTGGTGTGGGCCAGGTCACTGGTGGTGGGCTAGGTCGCGTGTGGCTAGGTCAGTGGTGTGGCTAGGTCATGTGGTGTGGGCTAGTCACGTGGTGTGGGCAGGTCACGTGGTGTGGGCTAGGTCTTGTGGTGTGGGCTAGGTCATTTGGTGTGGGCTAGGTCACATGGTGTGGGCTAGTTCACATGGTGTGGGCTCAGGTCACGGTGTGGGCTAGGTCACGTGGTGTGGGCTAGGTCATGTGGTGTGGGCTAGGTCATGTGGTGTGAGCTAGGTCATGTGGTATGGGCTAGGTCATGTGGTGTGCGCTAGGTCATGTGGTGTGCGCTCTGTCATGTGGTGTGCGCTAGGTCAACTGGTGTGCGCTAGGTCATGTGGTGTGCGCTAGGTCACATGGTGTGGGCTAGGTCACATGGTGTGGGCTAGGTCATGTGGTGTGCGCTAGGTCATGTGGTGTGGGCTAGGTCATGTGGTGTGGGCTAGGTCACGTGGTGTGGGCTAGGTCATGTGGTGTGGGCTAGGTCAGGTGGTGTGGTCTAGGTCACGTGGTGTGGGCTAGGTCATGTGGTGTGGGCTAGGTCACGTGGTGTGGGCTAGGTCATGTGGTGTGGGCTAGGTCATGTGGTGTGGGCTAGGTCATGTGGTGTGGGCTAGGTCACGTGGTGTGGGCTAGGTTACGTGGTGTGGGCTAGGTCATGTGGTGTGGGCTAGGTCACGTGGTGTGCGCTAGGTCACGTGGTGTGAGCTAGGTCATGTGGTGTGGGGTAGGTCATGTGGTGTGGGCTAGGTCATGTGTTGTGGTGTATGCGCTACGTCATGTGGTGTGGGCTAGGTCATGTGGTGTGGGCTAGGTCATGTGGTGTGCGCTAGGTCATGTGGTGTCGGTTAGGTCATGTGGTGTGGGCTAGGTCACGTGGTGTGCGCTAGGTCATGTGGTGTGGGTTAGGTCATGTGGTGTGGGCTAGGTCATGTGGTGTGAGCTAGGTCATGTGGTGTGGGCTAGGTCATGTGTCACGTGTGGGCTAGGTCACGTGGTGTGGGCTAGGTCATGTGGTGTGGGCTAGGTCGCGTGGTGTGGGCTAGGTCATGTGGTGTGGGCTAGGTCATGTGGTGTGGGCTAGGTCATGTGGTGTGGGCTAGGTCATGTGGTGTGGGCTAGGTCATGTGTGGGCTAGGTCACGTGGTGTGGGCTAGGTCATGTGGTGTGGGCTAGGTCACGTGGTGTGGGCTAGGTCACGTGGTGTGGGCTAGGTCACGTGGTGTGGGCTAGGTCATGTGGTGTGGGCTAGGTCATGTGGTGTGGGCTAGGTCATGTGGTGTGGGCTAGGTCACGTGGTGTGGGCTAGGTCACGTGGTGTGGGCTAGGTCATGTGGTGTGGGCTAGGTCACGTGGTGTGGGCTAGGTCATGTGGTGTGGGCTAGGTCATGTGGTGTGGGCTAGGTCATGTGGTGTGGGCTAGATCATGTGGTGTGCGCTAGGTCACGTGGTGTGGGCTAGGTCATGTGTGTGGGCTAGGTCACGTGGTGTGGGCTAGGTCATGTGGTGTGGGCTAGGTCATGTGGTGTGCGCTAGGTCATGTGGTGTGGGCTAGGTCATGTGATGTGGGCTAGGTCATGTGGTGTGGGCTAGGTCATGTGGTGTGGGCTAGGTCATGTGTGGGCTAGGTCACGTGGTGTGGGCTAGGTCACGTGGTGTGGGCTAGGTCACGTGGTGTGGGCTAGGTCACGTGGTGTGGGCTAGGTCATGTGGTGTAGGCTAGGTCATGTGGTGTGGGCTAGGTCATGTGATGTGGGCTAGGTCATGTGGTGTGGGCTAGGTCATGTGTGTGTTCTAGGTCACATGGTGTGGGCTAGGTCATGTGGTGTGGGCTAGGTCAGGTGGTGTGGGCTAGGTCATGTGGTGTGGGCTAGGTCATGTGGTGTGGGCTAGGTCATGTGGTGTGGGCTAGGTCATGTGGTGTGGGCTAGGTCATGTGGTGTGGGCTATGTCACGTGGTGTGGGCTAGGTCATGTGGTGTGGGCTAGGTCATGTGGTGTGGGCTAGGTCATGTGGTGTGGGCTAGGTCTTGTTGTGTGGGCTAGGTCATGTGGTGTGGGCTAGGTCACGTGGTGTGGGCTAGGTCACGTGGTGTGGGCTAGGTCACGTGGTGTGGGCTAGGTCATGTGGTGTGGTCTAGGTCACGTGGTGTGGGCTAGGTCATGTGTGTGGGCTAGGTCAGGTGGTGTGGGCTAGGTCATGTGGTGTGGGCTAGGTCACGTGGTGTGGGCTAGGTCATGTGGTGTGGGCTAGGTCATGTGGTGTGCGCTAGGTCATGTGGTGTGGGCTAGGTCATGTGGTGTGGGCTAGGTCATGTGGTGTGGGCTAGGTCATGTGGTGTGGTCTAGGTCACGCGGTGTGGGCTAGGTCATGTGGTGTGGGCTAGGTCATGTGGTGTGGGCTAGGTCACGTGGTGTGGGCTAGGTCATGTGGTGTGGGGCTAGGTCACGTGGTGTGGGCTAGGTCATGTGGTGTGGGCTAGGTCAGGGCTCTGGTGGCCTGGTGGTTAACGCTCTCGCTTCACACGGTGAGGGCCTGGGTTCGATTCCCAGCCAGAGTAGAAACATTGGACGTGTTTCTTTCCACCTGTTGTCTATGTTCCCCATCAGTAAAATGGGTACCTGGGTGTTAGTCGACTGGTGTGGGTCGCATCCTGGGACACTGACCTAAGGAGGCCTGGTCAAAGACCGGGCCGCGGGGGCGTTGACCCCCCGAACTCTCTCCAGATAAACTCCAGATGTGGTGTGGGCTAGGTCACGTGGTGTGGGCTAGGTCATGTGGTGTGGGCTAGGTCACGTGGTGTGGGCTAGGTCATGGTGTGTGGGCTAGGTCACGTGGTGTGGGCTAGGTCATGTGGTGTGGGCTAGGTCACGTGGTGTGGGCTAGGTAATGTGGTGTGGGCTAGGTCATGTGGTGTGCGCTAGGTCACGTGGTGTGGGCTAGGTCATGTGGTGTGGGCTAGGTCACGTGGTGTGGGCTAGGTCATGTGGTGTGGGCTAGGTCATGTGGTGTGGGCTAGGTCATGTGGTGTGGGCTAGGTCATGTGGTGTGCGCTAGGTCATGTGGTGTGGGCTAGGTCATGTGGTGTGGGCTAGGTCATGTGGTGTGCGCTAGGTCATGTTGTGTGGGCTAGGTCATGTGGTGTGGGCTAGGTCATGTGGTGTGGGCTAGGTCATGTGGTGTGCGCTAGGTCATGTGGTGTGGGCTAGGTCATGTGGTGTGCGCTAGGTCATGTGGTGTGGGCTAGGTCATTTGTAGTGTCTTATCTGCCCACCAGAGGCGAAATATACAAAAAAGCTGTAGCAGAGCAGCAGCAGCAACAGAAATAACAACAGCAGCAGCAACAGAAATAACAACAGCAGCAGCAGAAATTACTTCGGCAGCAACAATAATAACAGTAGTGCCAGGAATAACAGCAGAAGCAGAAATAACAACAGCAGCATCAATGACAACAGTAGTACCAGGAATGACAACAGTACAGTTAACAGCAGCAACACCAATAACAACAGCCGCAGTAGCATCAACAGCGGCAGCAATAACAACAGCAACGGCAGCAGCAACAGCGGCAGCAATAATAACAGCAACAGTAGCAGCAACAGCAGCAGCAATAACAATAGCAACAGCAGATACAACCATCAGAATACTATCTCACAACTCCGAGGTCTTTTTTTCTCTTGTTCGCAAAGAATCAATAAGTGTAGCGAGAACTTAACTGTGGTATAACGTGTGTAACGTCATTTAATTGGGAAGGGGGTTCCTTGATAGCCCACTCCGCGGGCGCTATTCATAGCGGTGGCGTCAGAGGGGTTGCCGGAGCTACCGACAACCAAGATAGAGGTCACTCAGAAGAGCTGCTTCCAAATATACCCGCTCCTCACATCAACAAATAACAATATCCGAGCCTCCTTAAGTGGATGTGACCTGACCTGACTAGGCTGGGTCATTGGCTTAACTTCGTCAACAAACTCAAGAATCAAGGCCTTAAAATCATCAAACCCTGTGAGAACTCACGCAAGCAGCTGAAACGCTACAGTTTTTCTGTAATAAGAACATAAGAAAGAAGGAACTCTGCAGCAGGCCTAGTGGCCCATGCGAGGCAGGTCCAAGTCTCCTACCGGCTTAACTGTCAAAAGGGTGAGTGACAGGATGTGAGACGAGGTGTATGAGAGCCAGGAACAATTACGCAAGGTTGTGTAAAGAGAAGCTGAGTGGCTGCTAGTAAGCGATATAGCGTCAAAGACCAGGTCAGAACAGAACAGATTAGAACAGAACTGATTAGAGCAGGTTAGGACAGACATAAAAACATGATCGGACTACAGTACAAACTCCAACCACTCAGTAAAGCGTAAGTCTGAGTCTAAAGACTCGAGAGTGATACTGTCAGATCTTACGTTCAAGAGCAAACCTATGTTGTTATTGCGACTGCAAGGGAAATCACTGGTTGGATAACAACGGCTTTCAAAACAAGAGACGCCAAGCCAATGATGACACTCTTCAGGTCACTCCTTTTCTCTAGGTAGGAATGTTGCTCTTTACCAACCCCCTCCCTCTTCCCTTACCCTAAAGGCAGGTGAAGCTGCAGAGGTGAAAAATTTGAAGCTCGAACAAACTCAGTGAAGCACCTGAATTACTCGGAGCGCTTCAGGTCCCTCGAACAGTACTGTGCAAGCAAGAAAGCTACACCGTACCCTACACCGGGAAGATTAAGGAGATCGGTCCCAAACCTACATACCGAAATAAGTATACATGAACACAAGAGGCTTGGCAGGCGGTGCAAGATACTTCCGGTGAAAAACACGTGAGCGATGAGTACACTAAGAGAGAATTCATTAAGTGTAAAGGAACCACGGCTCCTCAACATCCTGTCTTCAGGAATTAGGGGGATTACCTGCAATCCCATATCTATCTTAAAGAACTCAACAAATTCCTCAAATCAGTTCCTGATCAGCAGGGCTGTGGTGAATACAGTGAGCTGTGGACGACGGTCACTAACAGCATGATCAATCAGGCCAGCAACCAGGAGGCCAGGTATGGGACCGGGCTGCAGGGGCGGTGACCCCTGGAAGCAAGTCCAGTCACATGAGAAAACAAGATGAAAATAAATTATCAGATAAGAGGGGAAACTCTCTGAGGTATCAGTGGTGGCCCATGGCCTCCACTGATACCTTCAGGAGCTATATAAACATTGTAAAGCTCCTGACGATGCAGGAGAGTGCAAAAGATCTAGAGCTAAAGATTTCCAACCCCATATGGTCTGTTTTGCATTGTTAAGATAGCCTGTTTGTGACTGTATTGAATTGCATTTAGCCTATTTGAAATGAGATTTTTGCCGCCTACTTGGTTAGCTGACTGTGCGTCCTATATCCATTATGTAGAGTGAAGGTCCCTAAGCTGTTGCCCGCAGGCCACATGTGGCCCCTCTAGGAAATGGATGCGGCCCTCGCATGAAATTATGAATTCATTTTTATCTAGGTTCCACAATGTACAATGTCAACAAAACCGTGCGGCCCTCATCACACATTTGACCGTCAGAGGTGGCAGACTTATGAAGGAAGGTTGAGTACCACTGCTGTAGAGTGTAGACGGTAGCTCAAGAGCATATACGTACATGAAAGGCATAGGAACTACGCCCCATGAAGAGTTAACAGGGGTACATCTAGATCTACATCTACAACTGTATTATGTCTTGCAAGCAGATTTAGGATGTTTGCTTAATATGTCTAATATGTTCATTAAAAAATACATTGACATTAATGCATAGGTTATTATACGATCTCCTTCTTACTCGAGAATATCAAAAAATAGAGTTTCCCCATAAGAAGTGAGGACAAATGCGACTCACAGCAACTTGACTGTTCTAAATAGTGAGACGCGTGCACTGTTATCTCAGGTGGGTGTGCAGGAGCCTGCGCAATGAAGATGGGTGTGGGCAGTGGGTGGGAGGGAGCCTTGGTGGGGGTATGTAGCTGGGTGATTTAGGAGGCTGGTCGGTTGGGGTGGTTGGGTGGGTTGGGGAGCAAGGCAGGGGTGGGAAGGCTGCCTGGGGAGGAGACTGACTGGGGAGACTAAATGGGGAGGAGACTGAGTGGGGGATTAGTCTGAATGAGGAGGCTGAGTGGGGTGGAAGCTGGGAGGATGATGTTGGATGGGGCTTGATGATGGTTGAGTAGAGAGGAGTGGGAGAAACTAAGAAAGAAGAGAGAGGGAAGGGGAGGTAATGAGGAACAGGGGAAGAAAGAGACTGAGACACGAAGTGAGAAAGAATCTAAGAGATACAGATATATAGAAACACGCGGAGACAGCATGAGAGAAAGAGATAGATACAGATAAAGACAGATAATGAAAACTTGATGAATGAAGACAATGAAACACACTAGAGCACATGAAGGCCATCGCTTTCAACAATTTACAACATAACACTGAAGACAGTCATTTAGCACTGAAGAGAATGGCAGATGTTTACACAGTTACTGTCATATGGTGAGATAATTTACACACACACATACATATGTAAAGGGACCGACTGACAAACATAGACCCGGTCGAACAGACACGAACAAGCAACCACAAGTCATGCTGTTTTGGTCTGCCTCATGGTAGGCGAAAACTCATGACGCCTTTACCCACGGGACCAAACGTATACATTGTTTGGTCCCGTGGGTAAAGGCGTCATGAGTTTTCGCCTACCATGAGGCAGACCAAACCAGACCACAGAGATGCCGACTGTGCCACGCAGACGATGTTGAAACCGATAACCGCCTCTCCTCCTCCTCCCACCCTCCTCCAACAGAGGTACACTGAGCAGTAATGAGCAGGGCCGCCAGACCAGAGACCCTTGACAAGTAGAAGTTAGTATGAGGGGCTCCACACAGCACACTGACTGGTGGCGCCAGGCCCAGGGAGGGGCGGTGACCCTCCCTGACAGGGGTAGCATTACTTTCAACCACTCAAACTGCGGCCTAACTTGGCCAGAGATGGGCAGACTGAGAATCAAGAGAGCAGAGCACACAGAATGGGGCAGTACATGACGCTGAGAGGACCTCAATTAAAATTAATTGCACCGTGTTTGTTAGGCTGTCCTACACCAATAGACCCACTGAAGTCTTCAAGACTTGCATATGAGAGTGGATAGAGTTATCAGAGCTTATTTCTTGGGTGGCATTGAAAATTGAGTTTGGCAAATGTTTTGTTAGCGGGATGGATTGTGAAGGACCTGCCTAGTATGGGCCAACAGGCCTGCTGCAGTGTTCCTCCTTTCTTATGTTCTTATTAGATTTTATTGGGGCATTAGTTCTTTAAGATCCAGCTACGAGGGAAATACATTCTTACCTTCTTGCCTGCCATCCTGTCTATTCTTACGTATGGACAGGATGGCAGGCAGGAA